>NW_019174019.1:0-135019 GCF_001642475.1 Fonsecaea monophora
CGGGGGGGGGGGGGGGGGGGGTGATGGAGCATGCGTATCTCGGAGAGTGATCAACTTGCAACGCGGACAACGGAAAAGTATCCTACGACGTCCTCCGCATCCCCCGACCTTGACCCGACCATCCCTGCCTGCCTGCCTGGCCTGCCTTCTTACCACCCTGTCCTCCTGTCTCTTTTCGCTTCCACCTTGTCGCCCTTGGTCCGAGTCTGGAGCCAAATCCCGCCTCCGCCCCCTTGCTGCGTTCGCCCCAACAAACCACAACAAACATGTCATATATGACGGAAGCACAATACCGTAACCAACCGCATCTCGAAGGTCCACGGATCGCACAAAATGCGATACACGCCGCCTCCTTGTTGCCCTCACACCCTGTTAGGGAGGGGGGGGGGGGGGGGGGGCGGTCACCCGAATACTTTGCCTAACGGCGCACGACGGCCACCAGATTTTCTTCCTTCCTTCCAACCAAGCAAGCAAACAAGCAAATCAAGTTCTCACACATACAACAAGATGCCACAGATGCCACAGAGTACGAACTTTTCTTGTTGGCTTCTTCGTTTACTCAGATCCCCTAGCAAAACAGCCAAGCGGCCATGGGCCGAGAGAGAGATAGAATCGGTCGGGCGAGGCCGGATCGAAACTCGGTTTTGCAGGGGTGGGGGAATGCAGACAAAGTGTCTTCGGCGAGACGAGAGCCACGGGGGTGCAAGAGCAAGAAAATAAAATGCAGCAAGAAAGTCTAAGGCAAGAAGACGCTTCACTCATTTCGTTTCGTTTTCGTTTCGTGCTTCAGTTTCCAGGATACATAGGATAACACAGATGGATGGCCAAAAAAAAAAAACCAAAAAAAGATCCATGATCGGTCATAGAAGAGAATGGGTTAGCGGGTGAAGTGGGCGAAGTAAACGAGAACAACGAAACAAAGATCTCAAGATATTTCGGAATAGCTGGAGACTCGCACCAACAAATAAAACATGGAGAAAAACAAACATTCTTCTACTAGAGTACTAACTAAATCTATCCATCCGTGATATGAAATGAAAGTGCAAATCTAAAACAAACAAACAAGCAAACAAGATTCCCCACGAGAAAGAAAAAAGCGACCGTTCCTTTCCTCACAGTACGTTTCCAGGCCTGGCCAGAATCATTCCCACAAAACAAAACCATGTCATGTCGTCAAGGAACCCAAAGCGTATCCTATCCAAGCATGTCGTAAATCGTTTCAACCAAACAACATCCAAAATCCAAAATCCAAAATTCCACCAGACAGCTGTAAACCTCCTCATCGTTGCCGTCGTAATCATTGCATTCTTGCCCGATCTCTCCCAATCTCAATCGCGCACGTTGTCGTCATCACTCACAGATCCTTTTTCGGCGGTGGCTTCACGGTCGCGTGCGTCCCTCCCACAATGACGGTGAACAACTTGGGGTCGCCGGCGTGCACCTCACCACTCTGGTCGGCGCCGCCGCTCGGCTGGACATCGTCATAGGGGAAAGCATAGCCCTTCCCGTCCAGGTTGAGAGAGTGCACGATCCGGGAGTAGTGGTTCGTGGTGGGGTCCTTGTAGTACATGCTTTGAGGGGCCGGGAAAGAGTTGGAAACGAGCAGGGTCGACCGGTTGAAGGCCGCCGCCAGTCGGGGGATGATGGCGTTGGTTTGGGCGTTGGCGCCCGTCGCGAACGGTCCGGTCGAGCAGGTGAAGATGTCCCGGGTCGACGGTTTCGCGAAGCTCGATCCGCCAAAGTTGAGGGTGCCGTTGTTGTTGACCTTTGCCGACACGGTGCCGAACGAGGCTTGGGTGTCAATGGACATGGATTGAGAAGCAAACTTCTGCCAGACTCGGTTGATGTAGCCGTCAAAGTAGTTTGCAAACAACGAAGGGTTGGTCACCATCCCTTGATTCGGCGACAGCGCACGCAGGTTCCGCCCATTGTGGGTGACAATCAGTTGATCCCAGCCCTTGCCGTCGGCGGCCTGCTGGGCGCGGAGACCGTTGCAGACTTGGTCCAGGCCGTTAGCAGGCATCCCCGAGACATGCTGGGTGGCGCCCCCTTGGGTCGTGAGGGTCAAGGCGATGGGTGGGCCGACGAAATCGACGTAGCTGATGTTGGCGTATAGTTGGTCACTATTGAATGTGAACTCGGCAAAGCCCCAATTGGTGTTGGCATTGGGATCGGACGGATTGGTGACGGATGGCTCGACCAGCGCGGGCCCTGGGTTGAGCAGGAATTTCAAAGGCGCATCTATCGAGAACCAAATGCGGCCGCCGGCGATATGGGGTATTGTCACCGTCGTTGTGTGGCCCGGAGCTCCGAGGGGAATCGCACAATTTTGTGGGATCGACGAGCCGACCGCACCCGGAGAGCTGGGATAGAAAGGGGTTCTCCCATCCGCGGAGAGGAGAAACAAGGCGTTGCCACGGTCGATCGCTTGACCTGTGACATAGGCGTAGACAGTGTTGGATGTGGTCTGGTTTTGTAACGCAATTTGTAGACTTGAGCCTCCTGCCGGAGCTGAAGTCGGCTCAATCACAGCCTGCACTTGAGGGGCGGCGGAAGACTCTCCAGTGCCGACGCGTCGAATAAATTGTTGAAGGCGCTGCATTGTTACCGATGGTCGCGAAAAGAAGACTTGACTGAGCTGAGCTAATTGAGTTGAGATGAGACGAGTTGAGATGGGATGAGGATTGAGAATTGAGAATTAAATCGATGTCGAGATATGCTCGAGACTTTATGTCTTTCTCGGAAAAGATGGCGACGTCATTTCCCAGCCAAATGTTTGATATAGCTGCTTAGCTTGGACCTCTCTCACGCTGCCTTGCCTGCCCATACAGAAGGCAACCATCATCCCCCAAAGTCGTCTGATGCTCATTTGCCAATGGACAACAAAAGTTCAAACTTAGATCTTTGTTTCAGGGACTCTTTTACGTGCAATATCAGCCCCGTCGAGGAACGTGGCACGAACCGAGGCTGCTGTACCAGATCTTGACAGGGGTCCGATGGTGCCGCCGTGTCGCTATTGGTTGCGTACCTGACCGGCCCAAAACGCGGATGACCAAGGTTTTGATCGCCTGATTCCTGGTTGCACGCTCGGCACCCATCGTTGCAGCCACACAAGGCCGGAAGATGCAACCCGTGACGTGGCCATCATGAGGTTAATTCCCCTCGAGTGCGACCGGTTTTGGGGCAAGATCCTTTCGTGTTGGTCAAGGGCGGATTCCCAGTTTGATGGGAGGCTCCCGAAACATTGAAGAGTGCGTTTCATTGCGGTCAATCAGTCATCGGTCGTCGATGGATCATACCCTGAAGGACAGTCCTGTTGGTCGCAGAATGCCCACAACCTCACCGTAACATCATACCAAAAAGGTCCAATAACTTGGAAAGACGAATTCTTCCTCAAAGATCTTCCTAACTTGCTCCAGAACGAACTTTTCCACCTTTCCCACGTTTTTGAGTGCTTGTTTGCCCTCCTCCTGTCGTCCAATCTCGCTCTCCACGTGGATTTCCTGCAGTGGCCCGGGCAGACCGGTCCCTGAACCTGTCGTGCTACCTGCTTTCTTACGTTGCTCATTTGCCACGCTTTCTCCCACCAGTGCAGCGGCGTCTTCAGAATCGAGAAAGCAAAAGTGCATCTTTTTCTTAACCCAAGCCACGATAGCGACCCCATCAAATGTCAGACCGGTGATGGCTAGCTTGAGGGGAATCCCAACAAAGCTCGGCATTGGATAGTCAAGTAGAATTTCGGCCGTTAGAGTCATGCGCACGTCCCCAGAATACTTGACTCTTGCCACCACTTGCAGATCTGACGCTTGCCTGCTCTGAAGCCTAGATGCCGACAAAGGCGTCAATGCATCGAGCGTAGCATCGTCCAGGCCGCTATCGCCGATAGGCTGTGCTCGATGAGGCAATCGAGGTGATGAGATTCCGGATTCTGAATCACGCGGAGACGAGATACTGTTTGCAGTGGAAGGTCGCGTAGATGGATCGTCTTGTCCTGTTACGTCTTGACTCACTGGCTTCATGTGCGTTGATCCATGAATAGGCATCTGATGCGGCAGAGCGAAATTATGAGACGGATCGTACGACCAAGATCGAGGGCTGAAAGGTGTTCCACTTGCAACTGCGGCCAACGGAGTCTGAGTCCCAGAGAGGCCGCCTCCAGGGAAATGGAAGTAGCTGAGATTAGATGTGCCGCCTGGGATGCCAGGGGTGGTACTTCTTGGGAAAGGCCCCATAGCAAAAGCCTCGTCGCCTGAACTGAGACCGTCTCTAACTGCAGTCGAGGAATTAAAGTGAGCAAACCCCGAGCCTGTAACTATGTTGGACGGTCGCGGCACCGAACGTGAATGCTGAGAAGACGAGGCAGGACCCTGCGGCTGATAGCGGTTCGTGGTCTCGGCCCGCTCGTTCTGCGCAGACCCAGGCGCAGATTCGTGCGCATCTTGGTCGCCGCCTACCTCCTCCTCTTCCTCTTCCTCTTCATCCTCGTAGAAGTCAGGAAGCGGATCACAGATATCCTTGATCTCGATTTCAGGACAGACTGATCCCAGCTCGAATGAATGGACATGGACAGCATTGATGAAGCGGGGAAGAGGAATCTGCTGGAACTTGTCATGGACGAAAGCGCGAATCTTCTCGGCGAGGGCGGCGCCATCGGGGCCCGAAGTGATCTTCTCCCATCCGATATCCACAGACATCTTGTAGCATCTTCAGGGGTCCGAACGTCGAAGGAGGAGGTGAGGAAACCAAGGATACCAAGGAGGAAAGGTAACAACTACGAGGCTTTCCACTGTGGCGAGGCTTGGCATTGTTGACACTTTGACCAGGATGGAAAAGACATTTCTGCAGCCTTACCCTGAGGACTTGTAGACAGCCTATGGACTAGACCAGATCGCCATCAGATACTGCAGCACACAAGTTGATTAGAATTCTATCGCGACCATAAGAGTCTACTGCTACGGATAAGTCAAGGCTAGAGATGTACGAGGACGAGCCCACACCAAAAAATATGCCCAGATGATCAGCGAGGTGTCGGTGACCAGAACAGGAGGACTGTAAGTTTTCCGCGCAAATCAGTCGTGGATCGTATTATTTGGTCCCTTGTTGATCTGATTGGTATATCAAGTTATGCACCTCACAGGCATTTAGGCCACGCGTATCCTAGGCACTCAGGGTCGGAAGTCCTTGGTACACCGGACAGGCGTCCTCCAGTACGCAGCGTAGGTGTGTCCTATGAGGAGGCACTCAGGAGAAGCGTGCTCCAGGCGCTCAGGGTAGAGTACGTGGGTACATGCATCCATAGAACAAGACTATGAAATCCATGTCTCCTCCCCACCCTGGCGTGTCTCTGTAGTGACTAGATGTATCTGGGCAGGGTAGGTTTCCGCATAGGGTAAACTACACGCATCAAGGGTCGAGGGGGGTCTCGGAACCTCAACGGAGTAGAGAAAGTGTTCTCCTCGAAACATGTGGAGATTGTCCATATCTTTCGCCTCGCCAGCCGTCTCTTGTCTTGACCGCTCTTTTTAGGATTCGGAGGATGTGGTGGCCCGGGAGATTGACTTGTAGGTAGGTCTGGCAAGGGGATGATGTGGTTAATAGTCATGTGTGATATGTTGTGGTGATGTGATGAGGTTGATCAAGGTACTTGAGAAGCTGGTGCTGCTTTAGCTGCCAAGGGCCGCAGCGAGACACGCGAGTCCATGCCAAGCCCCGCACATTGCGGCCTTTTCCCTGCGACTCTTTCACCGCCTTCTTCATCAACTTCATCCTCTTCATTCTTCGTCAATCTTTCATCGTCACGTCAATGTATCGAGAGAACGGTGTCCGTGTATGCTCTCGATGACACCTGAAACGCTGCTGCACGTGCCAAGGTCAAGGTAAGCCCACTTCTTTGCCGGAAACACATTTCCGAGCCCCGGGTACTCCCTCTCGGACTGAAGGAAGCAAAACAATTCCCCCTTCTGTACTCAGTACCTTGCCCACAAAAGAATGTCCGGAGGCAATCTCAGAAAGAACCTTATCGCCTTTCCGTTGCTTTCCGTGGGACCTTGAGATGCTGCACTCCCCCAAAGCCATTGGCACGGTGTGTCTCGTATCACATTCAGGTAGTGTGGGAGTCCAATCCAGCCTTTGGGTCGCCACACACCACGTGCCGCCACAATTCGAGTGAGCTGCCGCCTAAGGCCCGGCTGGACGCCCCATTACCAATGGCCATGACACCGCTTTACCGTCACACTGACAAACGTAAGTGGGAGTCAACCATTTGAAGGGTGTTTCGATGCATCAAAACCACGCATAACTGGCTTCGAGAAATTCTCCGTCATCAGCGTGCGTTACACAGGCGTTGCTCGGGGCCTGATTGTCATGCCACACTAACCGAGGTTAACCACGGTCATTCCCGGGCTTACATTAGCTTGGAACGGACCCACCACTGACGATGTCCATGTCCAAGTTGGAAATCTCGACCATGATGATGCCCATCGAGACACGTCCAAGCACTCCCCCAGCATGCTACCGGTTTTATCCGCGATCGACGGGCTTTCAATTCGCCCTCGACATTGTTCACGGCGAGAACGGTAAGGTCAACCCCTGGCCAAACGCTGCATTGACTAGTGCCTTCGTGAACTAAATCTCGGAATCGTTGTTGTGGAATTGTGGGAGAGGGGAAGTCTACGAGTATAAGAAAGGCACCCGGGCCCAGGAAGCACCCGCACTCTTCTCTTTCCTTGCGACCAAGAAGTTCCCAATCTGTCAAATCCACTTCTTGCCATCCTGAAAAACCTGAGGAATCACGGGCACGCACTGATTTCCAATCTATTGACGCCACACGTGGTATCAATCAGCTTCTGCCGACATAATCTAAGCAAAAGCCCGCACGCGTGATATCCGGTGTCCCGAGGCAACTTTAACAAAGTCGTCGTTGCGTCATATTGGAAAACAAAGAACTCACATAAAGCACATCACAACACTCTTTATTTGCATCATTCGACCTCGGACTTCTTGAGTTCTTCAACCACCAGTTCCCAACCATCCATACATTCCATTTCTTGGAACATCACAGACCAGTCGCTTCTACAAAATGTCCGCCCTCACTAATAAGTTCCTCACCCTCATCCCTGCCGCTCACCGCGTCCATGTGACCTCTCCCATCACCGTCGAGAATGCCACCAGCGACGAAGCAGTAGTCCCTGTACTTCAAAAGACCCGACGATCCAGCTCCAGCGCCTCTGCCGAATCCAACTCGGCCGCTGAAGAACCTGCTCTGCCAACCGACATTGTTGAATCTCCTGTCGAGTCAGTCAAGCGCACACAAACCGAGCAAGTCGTCACCCACCAGTTTTTGAGGTTGGGTAACTAGGTCATGACACCGCGCCGGCAACTTTGCGTCAAAAGTTCACCAAGCTATCTCTTTATGTCGTTGATCTCTTGGGCCAGAGGCGATTCTTTCGGCCTCGTAACGAATTTCTATTACGATTCTGTGTGCGCAGCTGTTTTAACACCTGTTATGCCAGCGGTTACGCTTAGGAGTTTTTTCTAGTACTTTCCTTTGTCATGAGGATGCACAGTACGCTATCCACTGGAAGGGATTGGTTGGTGTTTCTGTACGATTTACGTGGTGTTCTCTCAACTGAGAAGAACCCGAGCAAGAGCAGGATGAGATTGTTTTTCCTAGTTTACAGCCTGGCAAAATGAAGGGCAGTCCTATGTGGGACGAACAATGAGAACCCAACAAGGAATTCATTGTCGCGAGAATGGCAATTTTCGTATTATTTTCAGGTTCTATACTGACAATGGAATTGCATGGGGTCAATATTTCCGGAGGCTTGTTTGCTGCGTTGTCCATCATTGACTTGGATCTGTGCACCATTGCTATGCATGCAACGCTATCTCCGAAACTACTTTTACTACTATTCCCTCCCAGCGCTGGCACCACTACTGGATTGCGAAACAATGCAAGTCGGAATCTCCTTTGCCCACTCTCCCACCCAGCTAACCTAGCCTATTGTTCCGTGACCCACCCTGTGTAGAAGTTCCCCCGATATCTGGACGGTTTGCCCGTATCCGTGTTCGTGCCAGACCAATTATTGTAAAGCCAAATGTCATGATCATGATACCTACGAGACGAGAAGGATGGGGGTGTCCTCGATATGCCATGTCTGTCCAGCCACCCTTCAGCGTCTGCGAATGAAATAATACTAGAACATATATACATACAAACGTGAGATGTGCCTGTTACGTGTACACTTCCTGGGGACCGAATCAAGAGACTTCCTTACTACTCGTAAGAATACTCGTAACCTCGGTGCAGCTCCACCAAGTTCCACGGCATTATCTTCATCAACCTCATCCTCGAAATCATCCTCGAATCCTCATCGTCATCATCAGCTGTCTCCACTCTGGAACGCAGCCCCCTAAGGTAGGTAGGTAGGTAATGACCAACGAATAAGCAGAAAGGAAAAAAGACCCAAGGAAGGCGATGGACAAGGAGTAACGAGAACGAAAACGAAAACGGATGCCTGCCCGTTTGCCCTACGAGGACCTACGAGGAGTCTAGGAGGCCGAGTAGTAGTAAATACCCCTGTCCTGGCCCCCAGTCCCAAACTCCAAGTGCAAGTTCAAACCCCACTCACTCGCTGAGGGTGGTCTTCCGAGAAGGACTGTGCCATTATTCATGACTCGTACCCGGTGCTTGCCTCTTATTCCGGACAGACTTGTTGCTGGACCTTGTCCTCGCCTTGGTGGTTGATCGTTGATGGTTGGTGGTTATGTGGTTAGTGGGCACGAGGGTCTCAGGTGGAAATGCGGGGTCATGCCGACTTCGCGTCTTGAAGCGTCTGTCGGCGACGGTGGGATTGGTCCATCCTTCCACGACTCCCGGGGAGATGTGGGGTGGACAGAACGAGGAGGAGGGCTACCGCGATCGAAGATTGGTCCGTACCAGGCTTGACAAGGTACGTAGGTCAAAACAAAAACCCTTGGACCTGGGGCTTGAGAAAGGGAAAGACGGGACGGGTTTTGATGGCCGAACATTTTTTTGATGATGGACGTTTCCCTCCGTCAAAGAGAAAAGAAGACAGACTTCCGTAAAACCCGAAGAGAATACTCGGTAGATCCAATGAAGATACCACTGGTGCCCACCTCCAGAAACAGGCTCGGCTCAACAGGCCGGTCCCTAGGATGAATTTCCGGGTCAATAATGTCCACAATTCGATGTCGATGTTGTGATTGTAGATGACAAAGACAATAAAACTCCGTGCCCCTTTTCTAACGGAAGACGGCCCGACCAACTTATCCAGAAAATGGCCACAATCCACCATGCCATGAATCCCCCGCAAACCCCCCCTTCCTCCAGCAACCCGAACAAAGACTTGTCAGATGAAAATCCCCAGTGTCTCGGTAACTTGGACGACAAGGCCCCCAAGGGTTGTGTTCGCGACGCTAACACCGTAAACACCCAGGCCGGTAAGGAGGAGTCCAGTGTCAGCCTCAAACGGACCGAGGAGGTTACCGAGGATGCCACCTCTTTCGGCGAGGTTGTTCAGCACTAGTTAGAATGAGTCTCCGTCCTATCAGGCATTCTGAGCGGCAAGCGATACACATACCTCCAGGTGCCAATAGCAGGGGTTCCGCAACAGGGCTGGTATTTGCCATGCTGGCCATGAACGGCAAAAATGCAAGCAAGATCTGAGTCTTCATCTTCTGGGTCGAGAGCGTGCTAATACTGATCGCTGGGTAAATCTTGAGGATGACCAGGGGTTGGAGGTCGAAAGATTCAGGTGCGTGTCGAAGAGCTTCGCGCAGTTGACAATAAGGATATGATCATGATCTTATATCTCGTCGTGCCCTATATCAGGCGAGAGAGTCTTGCCTCCTTTTCAGCAATGCATCCTTCGCACCTCTCCATCGGAGGATGCGTCACCTGTGCTTGAGCGTCGTGGGCGTGTGGCCTGTTTCCCTCGAACCATTGTCGAAAATTCGAAACCCCTGAAACAAGGCTGTCGCACAGTAACCGCATTCTCGGGACATTGAAACGCAACGACGTAGTTTTGTTGAGGCCGCCACTGAATTATGTCCTTCTCTGAGCTGAGAGGTTCGGGATCTATCAATCTCAACCGTCAAGATGACAAAGTCAGGGACGCATTTGATGGTTCCAAACCTCGAGGCGTCTTAGGGAGTGGACCATTGCTGATCGGGGATTGTCGCAGCAACTGACTGACAGGTTGCAGCCCTCTTCGTCTCTCTCGACACCCTACCACCCAAGGTTCTGCCAAAATACACAAGGAACAAAACCCCCCCGAGGCTGATTGGATTTAGGGGGAGCCTCGTGGTCGGTTGACTTTCCTCCAGGGAGAACCAGCTCGGCTAACGAACCCCCAAAAGGGCAAGTAACAACTACTGCGTTTCTCCAAAGGCGTCACTGCGCATCTTCCCCCGCAATAGATCCCAAGGTCTTTTGATGTCGCACTACTCCGTTCCGTGCGGCCTTCTGTTACATTTTCGATTCTGCTTTCAAATATTGTGATTGTCTGTCCTACGATGAGCTGACACCGACCTCTATCTCAGCTCGTCTGTTTCCCAACTCTTGTGTCAAAACCTTCCGTCTCGTCGTAATGCCTCAGCTACTCAAAATCGGGGTATCCCAATCCCGGACTCTCTCGTCCCTGCAAGAGACCTTGTCCGCCCTTCGTGAGACCACCCAGTCGGCCGCGCAGAAAGGCGTGTCCATTCTTCTCTTCCCTGAAGCCTACCTAGGGGGGTACCCGAGAACGTGTTCATTTGGCGCAGCGATCGGCGCACGGACAGCCGCAGGTCGTGATCAGTTTCTTGCCTACACAAAATCTGCAGTTGACTTGGGCGATACACCGTCGGGGGCTGGGGATGACTGGACGGACAGAAAGCTGCCAGTGAACAAGGAGACCGGTCGGAGAGGGGATGGAACCCGAGAGTTTCTCGAAGAGGTTGCACGAGAGACCGGCGTCTTCGTCGTGACTGGACTCATCGAAAAGGCAGGAGGCAGTCTGTATTGTGCTGCAGTATACGTCGACCCAAAGAGAGGTATCATAGGCAAGCGAAGGAAAATCATGCCTACGGGGTCGGAACGGCTGGTGTGGGCGCAGGGCCAACCTTCGACACTGAAAGCGGTGGCTACGACCGTCAAGGGAATCCGAGTGGTCATGGGATGTGCTATATGCTGGGAGAATTTCATGCCCCTGTTACGGTACAGTCTCTACAGCCAGGGCGTGAATCTATGGCTGGCGCCTACAGCTGATGCGAGGGATACGTGGGAACCGCTGATGAAGACTGTCGCTGGAGAGGGCCGTTGTTTCGTTCTCAGCACCAACCAATGCATGAAGAAGAAGGACTTGCCTAGTTGGGTCACGGGCAATCCAAGCGAGTGGTTGGCGAAGCAGCCAAAGCCCGAGTCGGAGACATTGATGAACGGGACTGCTTCTTCACATCACCATTCAGTGAGTAGTGGTGGCCGAAGGCTGTCCATGACCCGGACGGAAGAAAATCACGAGATTGCATGGCGCTGCAAAGACTCTCCGATCGACGAAAGCAAACCCCTCGAATCGTCCCAACAGGAAGTGAACAACAACAACACCACCACTCCCTCTACGCTCCCTGACGGTGAGGAATATGTCACCCGAGGCGGCGCCTGCATCGTCAACCCGCTAGGCCAGACCATCGCTGGCCCGGTATGGGAGAAGGACAACGAGCTCCTATGGACGGAGGTCGACTTTGACGATTGTGAGAGGGGACACTTGGATTTTGATGCCACGGGCCATTATGCACGCCCGGACGCGTTCAAGTTGACCGTCGAGGGGCTGGAGTTGATTCCACCCCCTTGAAACTAGCCATCTATATATTAAATATATATACTATCCCCGAACAATCGTCGCCTACGACTTTTTCGCCAACTCATCTCTCGCCGCTTTCCTCTCCCGCTAGCGACTATTCAGTCGACTCGCTCTCTCGCGCGCTCGCTTCTACTCTCTTCCTCTCATTCGCGCTGCCCTTCCACTCCCTTCTGCTCTCTTATGGCTCTGCCCGCTCCTGTTGTGGTCTCTCGCCTACTAGTAGCTTCGAAAGGCAACACCAGTCATAACAGTGCCTAGACGACGCTAGTATCGAAGATATACGTAGCTAGTCTATTTTAAGTCTAACAGGACTTCCGGCTGCAATGCAATTCCCAGTGACCCTAGAATCATAGTGTGCGCACCTTGAGAAATCTCAGATCAACCGACCAATGAGGTGACTAGGGTTTAGCATGTATAGAAATAGTAAGGGGTGTGGATCTTACCTAAGTTATGCGCTTCTGTATGTAGGTAGTAGTCTCACCACCACCTCTCCTCTCCTCACCTCAAAAACTAAAAACTTTTGGAAATTGCTATATTGATAAGATCTCAGATGACGGAAAGCAGGCATCATACATGATAAGCGGCCAAAAAAATGCAACATGCCTCGGACGAGAATCGAACTCGTGACCTTCGGATAGCCCCCCGTGTGTTGCACAGGATCATAAATCATTTATGAGACCGACGTCATAACCGACTTTCAGACAGTTAGCTTGAATCAAAGAATGTAGAGACGGAAAATCTTACCTAGACCACCAAGGCAATTAATTTAATTGGATTTGAGACGATTTTTGGGCATGAGAATTATTATTTGAAGCAATTTTTGGCTGTGGGAGCGGAGTTTTCCGTACCTGTTCAGTGCCGGGGGGGAGGGGAGCAGCGTGGCCCGAAAAGTGCCTCACGGTGCCTGCATAGACTTTGGTAAAAACATTCACGGCTCAGCATGGCTTGTGTCGCGACACGGGCCAAATAGCGAGATGCTCAGGTTTAGAAGCGGAAATGGACTTTAGAGAGATTGAGATTCGCCGTTGAGCATGGTGGTATAGGGCTCATGATCGAAGAAGCCCCTGAGCCCGAACTGGCTTCTGAGAACAGGCACTTGAGAAGCTCCTGACTGCTCGTCCAGTGTGTATATATATATATTCCGTATCATATGGCAACTGTGAAAATAAACAAAGGAAACGGATCTTTACAAGGATTAGATGGGAAGTGCGTCGTCCATATACTACGCAACCCTCCCTGCTCATCAGATCAAGCCGCCAAAGGAAGAAAAGGCGTAACACGTAAAGTAAACGGTGTGGAAAGACCATGGCGAGAAGATACCCTTGCATATAACTATGCCTTTTCTGCCATTTCCCTTTTCTCACGCATCCCAACAAGCCAGCAAGCCTTGGTGGCCCTGGCCGTCCAATCCTGTCTTCATTCTCATCTACGCCTTTTTCAATCCTCTTCTACCCTTAAAGGATCTCTACCACACCCTAACCTGCCTTATCACCATACCACCACATCGCCCTACCTGTCTTGTCTATCCTCATCCTCATGACATCCCGACCTGATTATCGCAAGTTGTCCCGCCGGATAAATTACAACAGCCACCACGCACGCACGCGGCAAAGATGGTCTCGTACTCAAAGATCGGCAGGTGAAAATTTTATTCTGGTCTCATGCGCTGCGTCAAGCAGGCATCCAGCTCAAGATCAAGCAATGGGAGCAAAAGAATGCAGATCGAGCGAGGTAAGAGACGGACATCGCGGAGAGATGTGTGCCAGCACGGCAATGGGGCGGACTTGTAACAAAGAGATGGGAGAAGAAAATAAAAGGGAGGAGAAAGAAAAAAGGGAGATAGGGTTGGTGGTAGTCTCGTCACAAATGACTCGACAGGGGCACACGGGCATGAGAGCCTGCGAGAGCATGACACCAGGGTGACGCCAGGTTTGTGTCCGCGTGGTCAGAGGGCAAGATTGGTCTGCCCAGTTCCGAACAGTGTTCGTTTTCTTTTGACAAGAGTATAGCTCGACTCACATTTATTCCTCCGTCACACATTCGGTGACGGCCAAGGGTATCGTCAATCCAAACCCGCTTCCACCCAGATTCGGCCTCCCATAAACACAGCAAGATCATTTTCCCTGGCGCCGTTCATCTCCGGACTGTGACCAGTATCATATGGTAGAATCAATATGCCACTCGTGTCCTCATATCCGAAATCTTCCTCTCAATCTCCCTTACACTTCGGTCCAGCTCTCCTGCTATCATCTGTTTCTTATCATTCGAGAGCAAAAAGAAAGTCTCGCACAAATCGCCATCAATGATCCCTTTGGAGGGCGCGTAGTATGAGCGGTAGATGAGATGATCTCGACCCAAAATTGGGGGGTTGCCATTGTTCGACGCGAGTTGCATCTCCAGAGACTGGAAGAAATCAACGTCTTCGCGACTTACGAACGGCACAAGCATGCCCAGCGTACCCTGAAACCCCGTCCAGAACACCACATCTCGACCACCGGCCACGAGACTCGTCTTCTGGATGCTGGTGGGAATGTCGCCGGGGAAATAGTGCACCATGAGACTCAGTCGATTGGGTGCACCGCTGAGATAGGCTCGTTCATGAATCAAATGTGCTCCTGAGCCATCTTCGTCGGCCTCTTCAGAAGCCTTGGTTGGGCAGCGCAACAACCAGAGATTCCCGAACTTGTCGCCGCCTGCCACAGTTTCATAATCGACCATGGTGCAACACGTTGTCCAGCGAGCAATGACGTCGTCGACAAATGGAATAAGTTTGTTTTCTTGGTACTTGTATACACAGTATGTTACACTCTCCTGGATATCGCTGACGATAATTCTGCTTCCCTGGGTCTGTAAGCCAACGACGATGTTCGGGACTGCTTGAACTTGGCACTTGCGCAACATTTGTTTCATTCCGAGGTCGTAGATGCGTAGATCTGGTCCAATACCTGCTAGGAGCCGGCCCTGGAAAGCAAGCAAGGCGGTTGGAGGTTGCTCCACTTTTGTTTTGTGGATGAATTCGAGTTCCTTACCGTCTTCGTGGAAGCGATAAACATGTAAGAAACCGGCCGAGAATGAACGAGGACTGATCACCAGATCCTTTGCCGTCCCGACAATTAGGAAGGTCTCGTCATCTTGTCCTGCGAATGGCGCTGCTGTGATGCTGGTGGCACATTCATTATCCTCCAGCTCAAGAGTGAAGACGACGGATTTGGTCGTGACTGGGTCGACGATCTGGATACATGACGCCCAGTGGCCGGTCCCACGAGGATAGCCAAACTCTTCGGGAGGGAGTTGGACAGCGTCTCCATTAACAGCCGTCGATTCTGTGAGCAATTTTGTTCTGGTGGCAGGTGCAAGAACGTTGTTGTCTGCTTCAATAACGTAGAACAAGGGTTGCTCAGGATGTTTGACGAATTTCCTGGGCGTGTACGAGAGTGGGATATTCTCTTGCAGTAAGTTTCGGGACAGATCTTCGATCGTAAATATCCTAGAACGGACAGTCAGAAAAGCCAGAGAGGAAGAATTTCGAACAGATTGCGGTTGAGTAACATCAGAAGGAACAATTGGTTGAGTTTTGGAGTCCGCATGAGTCGTTGACTCTCGGAAAGAGCATAGTTATGGGTTCATCACTTGAAAGACTTCGACTTTGGGAATAGAACTTGCCTTAGATTTTGTCCTTGTATGCCCACCATTCCCTCGGGACATTGTTCGCTTGTAAAGTTCCAGACGTACTGTAAACCAACGTAGTCGAGTGGTGTCAGCATGAAGCCGTTTGTTTGCCTATCCGTATATCCAAGCCAGGGCCGTGAACTTAGTGCCATGACGGCATTCTGTCCCTTGACCGAGACGCGGAAAAGCTTTGCCGGCTTCAGGCCCAAAAAGCGCGTTCGCGTGTCTGAAAGCTCACCAGTGATCTCATCTAGCACGGTTCGCAAGTAGACACCTGAGTAGAGACCGATATGGAGATAGAGCGTACTCCCGCCGGATGTGGAGTCAGCCATGGCCATGATTGACAGAGCTGAAGGTGCCGAAGTCAACGCTTGCACTGATTTGTTTTCAAGCGTTGAATCGGGGTCGAGACTTAATATCCTGACTGTGGAATCGTCGCATCCAACAGCAAGGAATGAGCTTCGAACCCGGCCCTCGGGCACCTCTCCAAGTGATAGACAGGTCACGGTTCCGGTCATTTCTCTTCGCTCATCATATTCTGCCAAGGATCCATCAGAGTCCATTTCAAAATAAACAATTTCGCCTGAACTCAGAGCTACAGCGACTTGTCGCTCGTTTGTGGAGGCAGCGACAATGGATCGATGCTGAGGTGCCGGCCACTCGTTCACCCGCTTGTCGGCTCGAATGTGTCGGATACCCTTGGGGTGTACTTGAATCAAAGCATCCTCGCCCAGCTGTTGCACGGCAAGGGTCGGAGCTGTTGAAAGAAAACCCGTGTCTGTGACTTCTTCCACGGTTTCCCCAATGCTAAGCACTAGGGTTCCGGTGCGGAAAGATAGCACGATATAAGCGTCGTACTCGTCTTCTCTTGTCAATTTGGTCGTCCACACAGCCTCAGGCTTGTCAGGGAGCTCAGATTCCACAATCTCCGAAACAGACAGACCGTGCTTGAGAGTCTTGAAACTGCTTCGAGCACCCGATCCGCATATCGAGTAGATCTGTGGCGCATCTTCATCGAGAAGGTTGGCAACTTTGCAGTCCAGTAAGGGGTTTGCAGCATCTATGCTTTGCACAAGGTTGAGATTTGCGAGAGGTCGCACATGGAAAAAAGCCGGGGTGTAAGGTGCTGTTGGATCTGAAGGGAAATCGTCACTCGTGAATTCTGTCTCATCGTCGTCATCTCCGAGCTTTTCAAATTGGTAGAAATGGTGGTTGCCACTTTCGCAGGCCACAAATAAAAACCCACTCTTTAAGATGAGCAGGTTGTTCGCCACAGGCACTGTGTCGAAGTATTTCAGTTTAAGTGCCTTGACCTCACCAGTCGGCTGACCATTCTCGTCCTCGACCATTTCTATGGTGACTTTGAAGAGGTCACCGTCCTCGGTTTGGAGAAGCAAGAAGAACTGGCCTTTCATTTTGTGCATAACTCCCGCCACGATGTGGCGCTTGCGCTCAGGATTCTCGAGCACACCTCTTCTCCGGGGAATTGGCACACGAAAAGCCTCCTGATTTGAGTGTCGGTAGGTGATATTGTCTTCACCACAGACGAGAACGCCACTCGGCCCATCAGATCCACCAGGCACCTGGAACAGCTTGATGGCACTCCTTGCCACAGGCTCAGCCCACTTACGGACAACATGGTTAAGGCCAAGGTCAAGCTCGTAATAGACTAGAAGCTTTTCCACCTCTTCCAGGGCCTGCCCACTGGGATCCTGGTCCACCTCGGTGTAATCGACTTCGAGCGCCGCGAATATGGGGTTCTCGTAACCGACATCAAGGGCTATGCATTCAAAGACGAGAGTCTGAGGTTTATGGGCTTCGAGCGGCGAAGAGATGGTAAGCTCGGCCTGCGCATTTCGATTCAAGACGTAGACCAGCTTGTTCTTTTCGACGGACGCAATCAGACACGCTCGTCCTTTCGGATCGACAGCGAGATATTGACCGGGAATGACTCTTCGGATGCCCGATTTGCCGTAGGTCTCGAGATGGACGCGATTGAACCGATTCTGGTCGCGGAGATATTCGAGGATGGTGATGCGCCCCGAGTCCGAGCCGACAATTAGATAATCTACCAGACATATTAGTATGTCTTGGTAGATAAAAAGATGATACTGACCTTTACTGCTCCCCGCCAGTCGGAAGGCGGCCAGAGACCTGATGATGCCGAAGCAATCCTGGGTGAAGAGAGGGGAGATTTTTCCCTGCGTAGGATCGGGTCTGTGGATGGTGAGCTTGGAGCCCGATGCTGTGATGATCTGCTGCTCTTTTGTACCGGCAAACTGACCCAAGACTGCTTGAGTGATGGCTGAAGGCGGTTGTATAGTCAAGCTATACATAAACATAGAGCTTGTCGTCGCCATGATTGCGCTTGACTGAGGAGAATTCCGGATTGCTTTCTAAATGTGCGTTTACTCTAGGAGACGCCCGGTGACATGGCTGCTTGCATTGTCGCAGAGGATCGAGCCTAGAGTATGCTGATAGAGTGCTTTTCTGAGGTCTTCAATTCTCAGCCATGGTTCATCGAATGGACCTCGCACCGTGCCGCATTTCGCAGACTTTCCAGTTGCGCAGAAAAGTTCCAAGTTTGCCAAGAGCAAGCTCACGCTAGCCAACTGACGGAGGCAACTGCGCCGATAGCCACTTGGCCACTGCAAGTGAGGGAGGGAACAGGGGAGCCAGGCAAGGGAGCTTCCCCTCGCCTCTAGTGTTGGTCTTAGCGGCGCAGGCAGCCCCTCCCTTTAAGTAGAACTGCACAATAAAGGCCCCGGTAATGTGGCCAACCACGGCTAGTACCCGCAGCTTCGTACTTGTAGGCACAAACCGACTGCGCAAAGCCGATCAACTTCGTCACTCTTGCCATCGGATCCATCTGCCAGGTGGTCAGTCTCTTGGTTCTTGCTCTTGATCAGAACTCTTGACATGCCATTCTACGTCCGCACTTGTTCCTCTTACCTTCTCAATTATCCCGACTCCCTCTAGAGATCGTCGACGCCTTATCCTCCCTCGTCTTGCGTATCTCTGACAGATCCATTACCCAACAAGCAGCCCTAATCAGAGCTCCGTTGTCCGATCTGAGCATCACCTATCATCCGTCCCAATTACAAATCCATCGAACGAAAATCGCTCTGCCTGAACGGCTTCGCAACGATGGCCGACAGTGCTGGCGCGGAAGATGCCACTGTCACCTTCCACGTCAAATCCTCGGGTAGCCAGAAATGGACGCTGACTTTGCCTTTGTCGACGACGACAAGTGAGCTGAAGAACAAACTCGCTTCTGAAGAATACGCCAATGTCCCAGCTTCAGCTCAGCGGCTGATTTACAGCGGGAAGGTGCTGAAAGACCATGAAACTCTCGCCTCTCACAATGTGAAAGAAGGCAACACGATGCATCTGGTGAAGAGCGCCGCTAGCAATCAAAGACAGAACCCGGCTACACAATCCTCGTCAACCTCGACTCCAACCTCGGGAGGTGCACCGCAACCCGCAGCTGGGGTGCCCCAAAACCTGGCATCGGGCACTGGGAACGATCCTTTGGCTGGCTTAACGGGTGCCCGGTATGCGGGATTTGCCCAGTTGCCAAATGCCAGCATGTTTCAAGAGAATCTTACCCCAGATGACTTCCTGCGCCAACTGGATAACCCCCATTTCCAGCAGATGATGCGTGAAGCCATGGGCAATCCCCAGGTTCAGGACATGATCATCAACCAGAACCCCCATCTTAGAGCGATGGGCCCGCAGGCGAGACAAATGCTCAATTCCGACTACTTCAGATCTATGATGACGAACCCTCAAATGCTGCGGAACATGATGCAGATGCAGCAGCAGATGGGTATGGGTCCTTTCGGTGGTGCGGGCGGAGGAGAGGCATTTCCAGCACCTGGCGTCACCAATACAACAGAACCGGGCACTGCCGGCAGCACTCCTCAAAACGTACCTAACAATCCACTAGGAATGCCGCCGCAAGGTCAACCTGGCCAGGCCGGGCAAACAGAACAGCTATTGTCGATGCTACAAAATTTGAGACAAACGAATCAAGCCCTTTCCCATCTCTTTGGTGATCCCAATGCCCAGGCGATGGGAGCGCGCAGTGGAGAAGCTGGGTCTGATAACCAAGCAGCCGCTGGCCAACAGACTGAAAATACAGCAAACCCGACGGCGCAGCGCATTAACCCTTTCATGGCACTGTTTCCACAGGCCACAGGACCTAGCACCACATCTCCTCCGCTAAATCCTTTCAATCCCCAGCAGAACCCGTTCCTCCAGAACCCAGAGGCCATGCAACGATTCCTGCAAGACATGAACACTGGGCAAGGTGGCGATGGCACAGATTATGGTGGCTTGTTCAATCTTCTTGGTGCCGGCCGGCCCACATCGCCGCCTGACAGCCGGCCGCCTGAGGAGCGATATGCACAGCAACTACAGCAGTTGAATGAGATGGGCTTCTACGATTTCGACCGAAATGTTCAGGCGCTGCGAAGAACTGGAGGCAATGTAAACGGCGCAATCGAATACCTGCTCAGTCACCCTGCAGACTAGCGATGCGATGCGAAGATGTGTTGACTTCTCGGGAATTGTTATCACAGCGGTAGCGAAGGGCCTGCCTGCAACATACGCCAGCAATATGGTTTAATGAGAGGCAAGCTCGACATGTACAATGTATGCACTCCACAAACAAGTCCTTTCTCGCCTCGCCCTGCCCTTCTAGTTGTCGTTTGTTACTTCGCCAAATCGGAATCCCGTGCTCAGTCCAAGCCCTGTTCAGAGCTATCAGGCTCTTTGATCTTACGCTGGACGTTGAAGGTGTCGAGTGTCCAAACCACATCACGCCTGTCTTCCCAGCATCAATTCGGCACTTGGCCGATGACTCTGTGCCAGCACCTCTTCACTCATTCCAGCATTTGTTCAAAGGCTTTCATGGAGCAAGTCTACGGAGCGCATAATAGTTTCCCGATCCAGGCAGGTTTTGTGCACTACATGTCCAGGATTAACCCAGCGTTAGATCCACGCATAGCTTTCTTCTTCCGACATCATCAACTTCAATCTCTCTTACTGACGATGCATCTAACAGACGTCCGACTCCCTGAAACTTCAGTGCACTCTGGACGAAGCGACCACAGGATGCCTCTGCTCTGTGCACCAGCTCTGGACCACTCTGACCGTTCAGAGCTTCTGGCGAGGCATCACCAATATACACATACACTCTCACATGCTTGATCCAACGCCGATGACGAGGTTGGATGCCCAAGAACAAACTCTCCATGCAGAGCCCGCTGCATACATTGAATCGAGGTGGCGAGTTGAGCAACGGACGAACTTCGTCATGGATCTGGCGGCATACCCTTAGGAAGCGGTTATCGAAAATTTTGTAGGCGTTGAGCGCTTCACAGCATACGCCGGCGTGTTTGGACGTGCACTTGCCAGGTGTTGAGTGGCATTTGCAGGCGTGGACTTGAGTTGGGCCCAGGGCAAGCGTCCATATCTGCCGTCGCAGCTCGTATGGCAGAGCGAGAAGAGGAGGAGGAGGAGTCATGATATGGTCGCAATTGGAGCGGAAGTAGAAAAGGGTCTTTGGTGTTGTAGGGATTGAACCTGCTCAGGTAGAAAACCTCTAAAACCATCAAATGAGGTCTTATAGGCCTGCCCTGCTTTGTCCTTTGTCTCTTCTCCCCTGCGCCAGATAAGGGGACGTGACTCGGCAGTCAATCAGTCTCTCACCCATTGTCTGAGTGGTGCTCGATATTTTCTCGTCTTGCCTCATCACTCATGACCGAGAACGCGTATACCACCCACCCGCTCACTCACTCCATCTCAAAAAAGACCGCAAATGGGTTTCTGGGCGCTGGTGCTCGTCTGGCAGTCTGGGCCGGGTGGAACTGCGGTGCGACGCAGTGCGGCGTGGCGCTTAATCAGCTCCAGAAAAAGGGAGCGCAGAATCGCCGAATTTACTAGGTCCAGGGAAGCCCAGGAGGCAGGGGAAACAGAGGAAGTCGGGCAGGACGATAAAGGTAGATAGATACCTAGGTGGGTAGGGTAGCTAGGGTAGGTGAGGGTAGTGTATACATGTGTGGATGTATTCGGTATGTATGTGCATTTGCTGAGGTGGAGCCAGCCTCGTCTGATGTGCATATTATGCAGGGTTCGCGCCACGGTGCCATGGTAGTGGGTAGGTAGGTAACCTAATAGGTCTAGTAGCAAGATAGGTAAGGTAGGAGGATGACAAGCTGAGTCATAGCTCGATGGATTTGGTGTCGAGAGGAGAGGAGAGTTACTCGGCCCAGAGTATTGCCTTCCAGTACTGCCAGTGTAGAGAGAGACTGAGACTTTGAGACCATCCTCGATCCAGCAATGGCTGGTCAAAAAGTGGACATGGCCGGTTCTTTCCCAGAGAGGCAGGAACTCTTGATTGTTGATTATGATACCTAGGCATGGACCGAGGACATAGGTATGTAGGTACGTATGTGTCGACGTCGAAGCGAGGCCGGTAATACGGCTGGAATGGGTGTTTGCTGTCGCGTTGGTTCAATTAGATTCAGCAGCCAGCTACCTAGGTAGCCGTGGCCTGTGTCGCTGATATGAGACCCTCACTTCCCGTCATGTTCGTCCTCACCTCGATTCAATCGCCGGTACATTCAGCCTTTGTGCAGGGAAAGAATGCTCCACAAGGGGACTGCCCCCCTTCCTATCAGTGACCATATTGACAGAGAAGCTCTTCTGCTCACTGGAGGGGACATGGTGGAATCTGAGGCGAGAGGTCAAGAGAGCGAGAGAGAAGGGGCAAGTGAAGTGCGTAGGAGGTTTCCTAGCGGGTATGCGTTCCGTGAACATTGTCGAAGCCCCTAACAGCTCTCGACCTGGCGATTTGCAGCAAGATGCTTTCAGCATAGAACAATAGTCTGCCAATAGTTGTTGCTGTCGCGCTCGTGTATCCACGGCATAGAATGTTCCATACGGATATTCTTGGCATAGTTTCGAGACCGGTTCAATGTAATGGTGCGCACCCAACCTGAACGGCTGGCATGGCGTGACCAGCGACGCCATACAGGGTGACGAGGCATAGAGCAACGCCACTCAGCCGTGGGATTGCGGACTCCGTACCCATACATCAGGTGGTCGACGTAGCATTCCCCAACCAGAGTATAGAGGCGCTCGTGAAGCTTGGATGGTCGCAGTATACATGGATGGCTGCCTCCTGCAAGGACGAAGATGAGATCGCCCGATTTGATCCCCGCGGGTCCAAGCCCCAGGTCCCCGTATCTGGTCCGAAACAATCGGCGTCCCCCCGTTGTGCGCGAAATGTGCTCGTTCCACTTGTGCCGGCCGTGCAGAAGTACGAAGTCGTGCTCAGTGCCAGCCACCCACTTATTCTCGTGTCGCCATTGCAAGAATTCGTCGAGGTCCTCATTTTGCACCTTGCGCAGATTGAAGCCGCTGTCGTCGGGAACCGCTCCATTCAAAATGGTGCGCCAGTATGTTTCGGAGAAGGACGATTTTACCTTGTCGTCCCAAACCCACGTCGAGCCCCCTGTCGAGAATTTTTCCCAGTCGCTGAAACGGTCCGGAGCATCTTTGTGCTCACAGTGAGGCGGCATAGCTTTGGTTGAATCTGATATCTCGCCCACACAGACGCCCATCAAGGCCAGCCCGAAGTCGTGGACTCTGGCCGATTTCAATTCTTCCGAATTGCATGCGTTGAATAACTTTTCTTGTTTGATTCGGAGCTCGATATCGGCGCAATGGCTTCCAGGTGAATCCCAGTCAGGCACCCAGGTAGGTAAAGCAGTTTTTCGGCCTCTCAACTTGTGAGGGGAAATCTGGCCAAACAATAACAAGGAGTTACTGCTCTCGATCAATTTAACGGCCGTCTCGGTAAACAAGACCTCAGCCGAGATTTCGTACGTAGGCTCAAGCTCTTGTGTCACTTCTGTGGGTGCCAGACCGAGCAACCCGTAGATCTTGTCGCGGGCATCAGTTGCGTAGCTCCTCCGACACTTAGCCAGCAGCTCGATGAAGCCGATCAAGATCTCAGGTTTGCTCGGAGGATTCCAGGTGGTCCACTTCCATGTCACTTCCTTGCTATCCTGTGCGGGATCCGTGTGCAAATAGAAACTCCGCAAGTCTTCGATCAGGTCCAGGCTCTGGCGCATACACGCCACCAGGTCCGAGAGATGTTGGACATTGATGATCTGTCTTGCAAGTCTGAGTAATCCATTTTCTCCTGAGCTTCGCAGGAAGTTGTAGGCGTCTAGCATTTGATGCAGAGGTATCTGTCTGTGACCAGAATGCAGGAAAGCAACAGGACCGAGGATCGCTTCCTGCAGAACCCAGACTCGGCTCCACCACGACCGCTGGAATAGTTCTTTGAACTGAAGCAGATGCTTCATGCCTTCTTGCAAAAACGTTGGCATGGTGTCAGCGAAAGTCCGTTCCCGCATAGCGAGAGCGATGTAGATGAAGAAATCGAACGCAAGGTCGTTTTCTGGTCCAGCCAGTCCGAGCCAAATCCTCGTTGCTTGCGCATTCTGATAGATCTTCTTCATCGTTTTGACCTGGTGGGCGCGCTCGCGGTTGTCGGATTGATTTATTGACAGAGCATCGATCCACAACACTCGGGCCTCGGAGGGCTTTCGAAGGTGTCTCAGGGCTGCGGCTAGATTGGTAGTAATAGGGGTGAGAACCCCATTGAGTTTGACGAAATCGACGCTACGAGGATCGCCCCATGCGTACGACAGACCCTCGTAGTCCGGCACACGCTGGCCAAATGAGACTACCTTCAATGTGCAGACAATTTCGGCATCAATTCTCGCGGAGGGTTGTAATTCCACGAGTCTAATCTCCTCAAGGTCGTGGTCGAGCGGCGAATATATGGCATTCACGACTTCAAGTTCCAAAGGGCTAAGAGCCGACTGGACAGAGGTTCGACTATGGCTCCATTTTCTCCATGAGACGAGCATCCGTCTGTGAATGTCTGCCATGTGTAAGACTGCATTGGAAGGTCAGAGAGGAAGGAGCTTCAGTCTGGATATGAGGCAACAGAGAGTTCAAACATCGACACCTAGGTAGGATAACAGCATCTCAGCCAATGTTTGTAGCTCGAGATTGATTGAGGACGAATACCAGCTGAAGCCGATACATCTCTGGAGGTTGGAGCAGTGGCAGTGCAGGGTCAAGCCACCACCATCGCCCGGAAGTACCGTAACAATGCTCCTATGCAATGGCGCAAGGGGACGACAACAGCTCCACAAAAGACATGGATTCCGCGTAAAGAAGGCATCGAAGAAGAGAGCAAGGCGAACAACAACAACGTGTCTGATGGCCGTGTGAGGGTGAGGATTGCACAAGTCAGATCCAAAGTTCCACCAGGTGCATCTCAGTAACCAATTGCCTGTGCCTCTTTTGGCCCCAGGGACTTTGGGCTTTGGGACTTTGGTCTGGAGTCTTGACCGCAGTTTCGCAGGGTCCAAGCCTGTTTGGTCTTGGATGGCAGCCCATCAAGGTTGTTCACGTGATTCATAGCCTGGCACATTCCCTCGCCTCGTGCTTTTCAGCAACCTCACCGAGTACTCGATACACGCTGACAAAATCGTCGAGTTATCCTCCGTCTTCAATCATCCCTCATGTATCAGCTGGAGACATGCCTCTTGCTCTGTCGAGCTAGCAGGCGCCATGTCTCCCGGTACAGCTCATTTGATGAGCTCGTCTCTCGGTATCAAAGGCGACCAAGTCGGGGTTGATGGAACACCTCTCCAAAAGGAATGATCGACCAAGGTTAAAAGAAAACGAGGAGACGACACGCAGCCAGCTCTGTACATCATGACCAAGCAGTGGTGCCCTAGAGTATAGATGCTACATCATCGAGTCCAGATTGATCTCTTGACTCTCTCCCCCGGACGATCCACCGATTGAATGGTGTCTCGTTTCTCCCAAACGCTTCCTACCGCGCAGACGAATCGAAACATCAAATTCAAGATTAGGAATCTAACGTCCTCTTTACCGTGTTGCCGTTGCTGTCCGTGGCATTGGACGCTACCGCAAAGGCCCAAGTCCTCAGAGAAAGGGTGCGTATCTGTGAAATGCCAACCGAACATGGTATTCCGTAGCCTGTCCAGTTCAAGCAGGCTACAGCCGAGACCTTTATTGATCGTCCAGAAGGGTGGTTTATGAGAACTGGAAATGAGGCTGAAATTCGACCATCCCCGAGTTTCGGTGAAGCTTCTCCGTTATGATGCGGGGTAAATGAAAGTGTCTGATTGAATAAAGGTAACAACCGCAGCTTCAAACAAGACAAACGAAGTTTCGTCCCCTTGTATAGTTGGAATATATTTATCGCCCCGAATAAAAACCATGGCCACCCAGACTCCTCGCGTTCCAACGTCACAGCTCTTCTCTTTAGAAGGTAAAACAGTGGTTGCCACTGGAGGTAGGCGAGGGCTCGGAATCCCCTCAATTGGACCAGTTGAGGCCATGATGGCCATGTATACTAACCGTATTCGACACAGGTACCGGCGGCCTTGGGTTGGAAATCTGCATCGCTCTTGCAGAGGCCGGGGCCGATATCGTGTCCATCCATCTGCCCCGCGACCCCGGCCAGACCACGCTGGAAGAAGGCGTGAGAAAACTCGGCAGGAAAGTTATAGGGTTCGAGTGCGATGTCGGAGACTCGAAGCAACTCCGGGAGACTTTTGACCGCATGTGGAAGGCGGACGTCGTGCCGGACATTCTTTTGAACTGTGCGGGCTTGAATCGGAGGGGTCCCATTGAGGACATGACCGACGACAAGATTGACCTGGTTAGTGATGGTCGTGGTCGTGCCAGCCAGCCAGCCAGCCCCCTGGCCAGGCGCAGCGCACGCGTGTATCTTTCTGAGAGAAGCATCAAAGGCTAACACACATCTCATTTCCAACAACAGATCTTCTCGGTCAACCTGAAAGGGGCCTACGTCGCCGCTCAAGAATTCGGACAACGTTTAATTAAACTCGGTCGGCCGGGAAAGATTATCAACTTTGGCTCTTTTACGTCTTACGTGGCAATGACCAACGTCTCGGCATATGCGGCGACCAAAGGAGGAGTTTTACAAATGACCAAAGCTTTCAGTAATGAGTGGGCGTGCCACGGAATTCAGGCAAGTATAGTGTCATGTTCATACACATGACAGTGTCCTCTCTCTCTCTCTCTCTCTCTCTCTCTCTGGGGCGGATACCTAACGTCAATGACCCCCTTAGGTAAACTGTATTTGTCCCGGATACTTCAGAACACCCCTATCACAAGCACTGTTGGATCAGTTCCCCGAAATGGAGGAATACATTGTCAATCGCACGCCGGCTGGGAGATGGGGCAATCCTTCAGACCTCCGAGGGACAGCTATATTTTTGGCCTGCCCGGCGTCGGATTTCGTCACTGGGACAAGTATAGTTGTCGACGGAGGGATGATGTTTCGATAATGAATACCATTTCATTGACCCGTAGCTATAATGAGGCATCTGACACCCCTTGGTAATAAAGTGCCAGCAGGTAGATGTTCAAAAAACCCAGAGTACTTGTCTCGTTGTATAGTCCTTACTGATTCAGACCCACATTTAGAGCTACGATCACGTTAGTTGATTGGCAGGAGTGACGTTATTCCGTACTCGTAGTACTGAGAAAAGCTAGCTTCACTACCGAAGTGAGGAGCGACGTGTCTTGGAACAGAACGTAATTCTTTTCTACGACGGGAGATTTGGTAGCGGCGGACGAGAGAAGTCTCTCATATCTAATCAACGCTGATCCTGACACTATATCCTTTCTATGCATGCGGGTCGATTAGAATCTTTATGTGCCGGTCTTTATTTTTCAAGAGCTCCTCGAATCCCTTGGAGACAGCATCCCTCAAGGGGATTTTAGAGGTGATCATTTTTTCGGGCTCCTTGAGCTGGCCTACCCACAGCTTTTAGCAAGGTTCCAGAATAGCTTTAGGAAGACGTGTGTGTGTGTGGGAAACTCACCACTTGCAATGGCGTCAATGACCTCTTGGAATTCCTCGCGCGTGTAGATATTGGAGCCGACGAGGTTGATCTGTTTCCGCGTGATGACATTTGGCGTCTTGATGGTCAGTGGCCCTTCGTAGATGGCGACTTGCAGGATTTGGCCTTTTCCCCGTGCGCTGGCAAGCCCGACGTCGAAAGCTTGCTGGAGTCCAGCACAATCAAAGACGGCGTGAACGCCCCGTTTGTCTCCCAATGTCTGGCAGAAAGCTGGTACATCTTCCTTGATGGGATTGAGGACATGCTGTGCGCCCGCTTCCGCCGCCTGCGCAGCTCTCGCTGGAGAGGGCTCGGAAACCACGATGGTTTCGATTCCATGAGCACGCAGACAATGAACCACTGCTAATCCGATGGGACCTTGGATATGTCAGATACGTTTGCTCGAATGTTGTGGCCCCCAGAGAATTCATGACCGACCTGCTCCAAGCACCAGACACAGATCGCCTGGTTTCACCGCGCTCTTCTTGACGGCGTGCCAGCCTACAGCGAGGGGCTCAACCAGCGCGGCGACATCCAACGGGATACTGTCGGGTATAACGTGAATTTCCCTCCTCTGGACACAGACATACTGCGCCATCCCGCCACCCCAGCCACTGTACCCGAGGAACCCCCATTTATCGCACATGCCGTATGTATTCTGTTGACACCAGTAGCATGTACCGTCGGTGAGGACCGGGAAGACGGCCACTTTCTGCCCTGGTGAGAGATCGTCGACACCTTCTCCCACAGCTTCAATCGTGCCGGAAAACTCGTGACCTGTTACAGCTTGAGTGAGCCCAGATCGCCAGAAATTCCTCAATCGTTTAACGAACCGATGACGGACGGAATGGTCTCGCCCGTAAGAATGTGAGGCTCGACGGGCATGTTCGCGGGACCAATCACATATTCATGCAAATCTAGAAACCCCCTCTAATCAGCTCGATAAATCCTACTGGAAAGACCTGTCTCGTTCAAAGTCGTACCCGATCCGCAAATTCCAGCCCACGCATTTTTCACCAAGACCCATCCCGGTTTCAGCTCGGGTTTGGGGATTTCATCGACGCGCAGGTCTCTATTGCCGTGGAATCGGAGAGCCAACATTTTTGTCCGACGTAGTTGAATTGTGAAAAATTGCCCAGTGTCCACTCTTGGTTATGAAAAGCAATCTCAGAGACGATACTTGGATGTCTGACAATATATTGCCCCCAAGAGAATACATTCTGTGCCTCGGGCGATCAGGATGGGGAGATTTCCCCGCGAGTTCGGCCAAAAAGCCATACAGGTGTGGAGAGAGGAGAGAGCAAGGCTGGCTAATGTATATTCGCGGACATCGATAGCCATCGTCCCGAGGTCATATTCGCCGCAATTCTACCGCACCCAAGTTGAGGCTGTCTCGTATTGATATAAACAGTGGTCAGTCCCGATTGCTGCTCCAGGAATAATCGACCATGCCAGCCATGGTGTAGGAAGGCCCCCAGGTCAACGACGATGCCTTTGCGACAGGGCAGAATGGGGTGTCTCCAGAACCGGCATCCGCAAACGGAAGATGTTCTCCGGTGAAATGAATCCAGTGCCCACATACACACTATCGAGGAAGCTGCGCGTCGTCATTATTGGAGCCGGGTCTTCCAGACTTATGCTAGCACACAACAAAGATGCGGGTGAGGTGCTCCTGGTTAGATTAATAGACTCCAAACCATCAGCCTGGAAATGAGACAGATGTATGGAGGGCGTGCTGCATGCTTTCAGGAAAACCGGAGCTACCACTACACCATTCGAAAGGCTCGAAGTCCTGCCACAACCGTGGATGCAGATTCACCGTCGCAAGGCAGAATGCATTATCAAGCCCCCGAATCTTTCGATCGAAACCACCACGACTCAATGTCCGATTTGGCCTATGCTCGGGAAGGCCAAACACTTGTCCACATGATGGGTGTGCTCTTCTGCGAAGGTAGCCTAATGTACTAAGGAATAAGGACAAGGCTGAGAACTAGGATCTTCTAATTAGGAGTAGGAGTGGTGCAGAAATTGGGGGTAATGGTCCAGATCCGTGCCCCGGGAAGCTGTGAGCCCCGCGCTGCCCCTCTTGAGCATTCTTAGAGTCGCACGGCATCAAATACCTGTTGTCGTAGTTCCTATCTTGAGGCTGATATTCAGACATCGCGCTACCGGTACCTCGTACGAGTACAAGTTTCCTCACTGGACACGTCAAATCGCCACGTGCTTGTCATGTCATGTCATCCGTCCAACACTGCGCAGACAGGTCCTGCTGACTGATGTAAAGAATTCCCCTGCAGCTCGCAGCCCAACGTTTGACGTGTGTCACTATCCACTATTCGCTATTCGCACAACACTTTTACAAGTCACCCAGATCCTGCGAGTTCCCACACGCTGCGCCGCCTGAAGCCACTCACTCCCTTTGGTGTGCTCGAAGCCTAGCCTCTACGAGTAGATACCCTGCCGCATGGTCTCCGTTGTCCCTGTCCCGCTTTGTCTCTCCGCAAACATTATTAGCCAGCAGAGCAGAGCAGAAGGGATCAAAGGATCCTGTCCCCACGAGCGACCTGGTATAAGCAAGGGCCTGGTCGATGAGGGGTTCTCCTCTGCTAGGCTAAGAGCTGGATTGCCTGTGAACTATGTATGAAGGCGGCGTCAAAATATTCAATATCACATAACCGCGGTGAGACGGTGCAAGAAGAGATACAATTAATGTGGACGAGTCTAGCAAAAAACATCATCCCTATAGTAGGAGGACTTGGAACACCATGGGCTATTCGTGCCGTAGGACAAACAAGGCGAAACACGCGACAGATGGTGGGCCATTCTCCTTTCGCGACGAGAGACTCATGTGCGAGATAAGACGGTAAGACGCAATTCCACATGCACATGAGGAGGTCCGTCCACGTGTCAAGAGATTGAGTCATTGACGAGCCGGACGGACACGAAAGTCAGGTCAAGTCTTCTTTGGTGAGGCTCAAGGAATATCTGCATTGTCTCTGCGACCAGCGTTCTATCTCTGTCCGAGCTCGTCCATCACAACCGACTCTTCCCTGTCCTAGACCGTCTTGTTAGCAACGGAAACAAATCTTGTGGGGAGGGACCTTTGACGTCGTGTATATATACCTCTTTTAGGGTTGTTCTCGTCCTCCCACACATACAGAGCAGCAGCGGCAACTCACGAAGAACCAACAATGTCACCCGCGATGAAGAGCGGGGACTTGTTGCTGAAGTTGGGCACGTCGCCAAACACGGTCTGGGCCTCCTCGCTGCTGAGCGCCTTCTTGAGCCCGTCGGCCGTCTCCCAGGTCAACAGGGCCGAGACGCTGTAGGGCTTGGTCCCGTCCGGCGCGGCTTGGAATTGGATCACCTTCCACCCCTGCAGGCCGTACTTGCCCCATTTCTCGCTGACCAGCGGCATGTGCGTCTTCAGGTAGTAGTTCATGTCAAAGGTGGCGCCCTCCTCGGCGGGGTACAGGACGGTAGCGTTGACGGCCATCTTTGTCGTTGATTGTTTTCGCGGTGGGTGAAGAGTGGGTAATATCTTATCGCTGTGGTCTCGAACTGGATGGAGAGGGCGCGATATAAGCAAGTTTTTGGGAGCAAGAAGTAAACAACCCACAACAGTGACAACGCTACGCTGGTTAAATAAGGTGAATGTCACACTGTTCGAGGGAAGAAAGAGGAGGTGATGTTATTATAGTAATCCCGTTTTACTATCACCCACCAACCCGCCATCCACCCACCCATGCATGGCCAGAAAAAAAAAACCCCGTCTGTGCCCTCACTTTGCCCCTCTCGAGCACTTCGGCGTCACGGACGCGAGATACTGGCGATGAGCGGGGGCTGACTGATTAACTGACGATTGACTTGAGTGTGGACTCCAATCCAGTCTCGTACGTACCCTTGCACCATATTATGCTCGATAAGCTGGACAACGCTCATCAACACCAGATCCTCAATTGTTCATCCTTTTCCCCGCACTCGGCCAGATTGCGACTATTGCTGTGGTCGACCAACAGAGAACGGCGGCAGTTCCTCCTCCTCTTCCTCATCCACCCACTACCTTTGCTCCTTTTCCTCCTTTCCGTCCTAGTCCACGCGGCCCTGCTTAGACATGCGCATGTCCAAGTCAACGGCATACCAATACCAACTAACCAACCCCGCTACGAGTACGTCCCTCCTCGTCGATCCTGGTTCCCGATCCTGTAACATTGTAACCATTATCTGGGCGTCCTAAAACCGCACCAGATCCCTGCTCGCTGCACTCTGTACATCGGCCTTTCGTCCGGCCCTTTCCCGAGCGCATCGTACAGGAGGGGGGAAAGAGACGATTTTGAAATCCAGCCCCCACGGCCCCTCTCCCCGGCTCGATCTCGGAACACTAGCACTTCGTGAGAAGGTCCACAGTGTGGTTTGGATAGATAGACGGATATGCAATCAGATGGGGGATTTCTGGATGGTTAATGGGTAATGGGCAACTGGATTTGTCGATTAGCTGGCAGGCTGGCTACCAGCACCACCACCGCGGCCGCATTTGCCGCACGCACGCCTGAATTGGCTTGTACCTTGCGAAGGCCGCCGGGGCACTAGGGTGACGAAAGTGACGTACCTAGGTAGGTACTGTATGTACTGAGCAGAAAGAGGTCTATGACATGACTGACTAGTACATGAAATATAGTATATGTACCGTATATCCACTACATCAGGCTCAAGAGGACTTGGTTTCCACTTGTATCGCCCCGGCATAGCGTAGTGTTGTGTAGTGAGCTACCTAGCTTTTCCTTGTTCACTTTTAACTAGACGACATCTTTCCATCATTCTTTCGTTGGGAAACTATCAGTTCGGGCCGGATCAGATACATCGTACGGATACGTGGATCGCATCTCCGTCCTCCACCTCATCTATGCATCTTGCCCAGGGTGACTCGCATGCGCGACCTTTATTCCACCTCGGTCTCCCCTCCTTGGGCCAAGACGCCCACAACTCTCTGAAACAACTCTGTCGGCGTAGGTACTTGTGCCGATGAAGGGAACCTCAGCACTGCATCAAGCCCGCCCCTGGCGCCAACATGCTCATCTGCAGTGCTGGGAGGCAGAGCCGGCAGTTCCCCATGCATGGCAGAGGCTGATGGTCCCAATAGACCCTGGCGACCGAAAATACTGTCCAGACTCCTGGTGACTTGCTCGGTTTCCTTGCCTCCACCAACTGACTTTGTGAATACCCCGGTACTTGGCCGAACAAATCGGTACTGATTTCTCTCATCAATAACCAAGTATCCCGGTCCCGTGGTCAGGGCAAGCAGTCCCTTGACCATTGCCGTGAAAGAACTTTCATACAAAACCTTCACTTGCACACCTGGGCCACCTGAGCTGTCACCGGACAAACCTAACAGCACTAATTTGGTCCCCCTCGGCTTTTCAGAGCGCGAAATACACAGTGCAATCGTGCCGTCGAATTTATTCTTCGCAAGGTAAAACGGGCTCCAGCTTCTTGGTGGAACGTATTGTTCGTCAAGCTGGAGGGGCGACGAGACCAATCGATTCGTAATCGTGTCTAGAATCGTAAGAGTCTGTGAGAGACATATGAGATAGCGCGAATGAAAAAGGAGTTTTGCTGCACTGCTAGTCCTAGATAGAAGAGAGGGCTCGGAGAAAGCGATTCTGCCTGTGCTTGGATCGATGAGATGCACGAAGCGAGTTCGAGAATGTTTGACCGTGGCTCCAGGAGGTTCCAGCGACAACTTGGACCGGGTCTCAGGCCAGAACCAAGCAGCGGCCACTACTGAGCCGTCGTCCGAATAGGCAAGGGCTGCCGATGTTGCTCTTGTTTCGATGCCTTCGGGCCCGAGGGGCGTGTCATGATCGCATCGGATCGTCCTTGAACAGCTCCACGTGTAAAGCTGCTCGTTGGCCTTGTTCCTGACCGAAACTCCATTCCGGTGACGCGCCTTGGGCGACCAGATGCGAACGGTTGCATCGCTGCCAATCGTGGCCAGTTCTACTTTCGTGGGGTCGAACGACATACCGAGAACAGAGTTTGTGCCCGCTGTATGAGGCTCATCGACCCTGGTCACCTGTTCGAAGTTGTTGTTCTCTTCATTCCACAACCATAGTCTCAGACTAGTTTCGGTCGATTGGTGCCGAAGATCCGGTCTATCGGCACGGATGTACATACTGTCCAGATCTTGTGCATTGGGTTGCCATTCATCCACTGAGGCCAACCATCTGCCATCGTGGCTGATGGTGATATGCGTGACAGTGGGTTCCTTCACTGGCTGTCCAGTCGGCGCAGCATTGGACGCGGTGACCATGTTTCGAGTTAGCGCTTGACGACCGGCCTGAACGTTTGTTTCGACATCGTAGACTTGTAGCAGTGTAGCATATCGCCCATGAAATGGACCTGTTGCAGCCGCATCAGAAGGCACTGCTGCCAATAGTCGACCTTGAATATTTGGGTGAAGGACAATTAGGCTCGAGTTCTTCTGAGTTGACCCCAAAGCCAAGCCGCATACATTCGTTGATGGTAGCAGGTCGGCCGTGGATAGAATCATCACAGAATTGTCACCAAGGCGTAGAGCATAGGAAGACCCTACGGCTGAGACGCTGAGATTCAAGATTGGTGTTGAAAGATGAGGCAAGTACTGCCTCTGGTTCGAGTCCAGTTGCCAGATAACGAGGACCGTCTCATTGCCACCAGAGACAATATAGTTTCGATCTCGAGACCATTTCACAGTGTTGACGGCCGTTCGATGCCAATGGAGTCTGCGGCCAACAATGTCATCTGTCGAAGCTTTGTTCTTTTTCTCTTTTCCAATCAGTTTGAAGAGTATATCCTCATAGAGCATAATGACCCCATCGTTGAGACCAACCACAACATCGAGGAAGGGAACTTTTCGTGACGTCTTAGATTTGCCTTCGTTGACCTGAGCGTCAAAGCTCGTTATGAATCCTGGCAAGGTGATTTCCCTCCACGTGTAGCTGAGATCCGAATGACCTTCTGTTGTAGCTTGACAATGACCGATTAAGAGTTGGTCCTCCACACATGCCAATAGCACGTTTCCATCTGCGCAAGATCTGATGCATGGTGATAGGTTGGTCCTCTGCAGCACAGTTTTGGATTCTGTGAAGGTGCCATGAAAGGTGTTGACGGAGTAAGCGGCAAGGCGCTTAGGGCCTTGCACATCGTCTTTCAAGACAAGAATCGTCTCCTTCTCTTCTTGTTGAGAAAGTGGAAGTACTTGCCGCAGTCCATTCCCCGTATCGTACTTTCCTATTGCGGCGGCTGTCGTCCAATCCCACAAAGACACCAACCCTTTCGAAGTGGAGACGTACAACTTCTTCGGATCAACCTTCGATAGAGAGCAGCTGGTGATATCGGATCTGTTGTCAACTTGGAAGCTTCTAACCAGCAAGGATGTCTTGGTCGAATACACTCGAATTTCAGAGTGTGTTGGCAGGATCAGATACTGGTCATCAGCGGTTAAAATTGGATCTTGGTCGATAAACATGCCGCCATTGCCGGAAGATAATCTGAAGCCGCTGCTTTTCAGGTTCGACTTTTGCGTCTTTGATTGCGCGACCACTTTGGACTTTTGCTTTGTCAATTGTCTTTTCTGCTTATTCTTGACGATCTGGTCTGATCTGTCTTCTCCGGCAAGTTGTTCCACCTTTTGATTCTCAATGCTTGTTTCTCTGTCCTTCAGTAAAGCGACCTTTCGTTTCCTTGGCCTCTTAGACTTGGCTTTCCCGTCAGTAGTTAGTTCGTTGACCAACACTTTCGATTTTGACTCGGACTTTTCGGACTGTTTACCGTCGGTGCTTGTCAGATGTGACTGTATATGGCCAGGTTCTGATTCCAGTGGTTTGGGCTCCTTCTTGTGCTCATTTGTATTGACCAGAGCCTTTGGTTTTCCGTCTCTTCTCTTGTTAAGTGCAGCTTCAACTGCCTTCACCTTCTGTGACGATCCTTCTGAGTTGTGCTTGGAGGGAGGTCCCTTGGTCGGAGTCTTTGTGGGTGTCTGCTTCTTCGGTTTGCTGCCACTAGAAGCAGTCTCTGGAGTGATTTCATCATTGATCTTGGAAGTGGGATTTTCAGAGTCATTAGAGGGTGTCGTTTTCAGCGCCGCAGGTGAAGCCGTCGCATTCAATAGTGACGGTGTGTCTGTGACCTCGACTTTCCCGCTCCTTCTTCGTCTTTGGCGCTTCGGTTTCTGCGAGTCGCCAATATGATTGCCTTCGAAGGCAGTGTCGGCGTCTCGCTTTGTAGGCTGTGACATCTTGAGACAGACTTTGGCGGACCAAGCAAAGGATCGGTGCACGCTTCCAATTGCTGTACAGGATATGAAGCGAAATCAGAAACTTTTTTTCTCCGCACCAATTTCGTGGAAGGTTTTCCGGACATGTCACGTGAAGAGAAATTGCGGAGAAGAATTTCTGCGACTTTTCGCAGGTGAGTCTCCCGCCATCCTTCGCAAACACAACCAACATAGCGAGCCAGTCGTTACTGATTCCCTTACGATATTGTGCGCTTGTTGTACTGTCAAAGGTCAAAATGATTATCCCAATACGATGTTTCTCCTGCGGAAAGGTATTGCGCAGAGCCACTAAAGTTGAAACGTGGAATACAACAACTGACTCCTTCCGCTTCTTTCAGGTGATCGCTGATATTTGGGAACGATATATGAAGCTTCTCGAGGGTGGCATGCCTGATGGGTTAGTATCTACGCGGTTTGGCTTCATATCCGGAAACGAATTCTAACATTTTGGTCCTTCGCGTTGTAGCGAAGCCATGGATCAAGTTGGCGCGAAACGATACTGTTGTCGGCGCATGCTGATGACACACGTCGATCTGATTGAAAAGTTGCTACAGTATGTTGATACCATTTTTCTGCTGTTGGGTGGCGACGAGGAAGAAGAATCGAAGAGAGATGCAGGACTGACAAGAGTTGGACAGATACGACCCTTCCGAACGAAGAATCAAGACCCAATCATGACATAACGAGACAAGATGATATTTGAAACCTTCAAGGAAAAGGTCGGTGTTTCAGGGGTTTCAAGAGTTCTACATGCGCAAGCATTCCAACAGCATAATGCAATGGCATCTACAGCTCCAGTCATGGCGCTTTGAGGAATTCAAGATTATGAGAGGTCATCGATTATCCAACCTTGGACAAACGATCAAAACCTCCATACAGAGTGCGATCACCAGGTCAGTTGGGTTGGGGCTATTGGGACGCCGTTCAGATTATGCCGTAGAGGCAGCCAAAATGTTTCGAAGCAGCTAGGAGAGAAGCAGCCCGAGTGCTTGAGATGTGCCTTAGGGCAGGTCCGCTCAGACCTGGGTATTGGGCCTCCATATACTCCACCAACATGTAACCTCGGATGGGCTGCCATCTTGTTGGTACCAATCGTCAAAACCGACCTCTGTGCCTTCGAGTACCAAGTCAAACTTGTTCTGTTGCAATATACTGCGCAAATTTTGTCTCTCCTCGTCATAACCATCACGTAACGGAAGTTCAATGATGAATCTGGCCTCTGGCGAACGGCAGATCCAGCGAGTGACAGCATTCACAAGCATCTTAGGGTGTTCGGGAGAATAGATAGAATCGGCTGCCACAATAACCATGAACTTGTCTTCGTCACGTTTTGGCGTGTCCGTCTCATCAACCCAGTCAAGTGCCCGTGACTCAGTGCTCCCACCACTCCTTGTGATCAATTCCTGGTTTTGCTCAAGATTTCCTCGAAGATTTGGTAGGATCTGCGGCAGGTCAGTTAGCAGCACATGAGTTTTCCATATGCATGCGGCCGAAATCCCGACCAAACCAGTGCCGGCACCTAGCTCCAACACTCGAGTGGGCTCGGTTGGAAGATATCTACGACAATCTTGGAGCCGGCGTGACAGCAAGACCGATGAGGTCCAGGTCTTGAGCCCAAGATTGTCTTCTGTCAAGGTAGGCTCATGCAAATTAACCGTGAGGTCGGTACAAATCTCGAACGAGCGCGTCATGGCAGGCATTGCGCTTCTGCCCGAGCGTTCGCTGAGGCGGGCACTTGCAGCGCCCCATATTGCATCCTTTTGGTCTTCGTCCCCAATCCAATTCAGGCCTGAGGAGACAATCGAGGTAAGGTATCTTGAAACCCCCTGCTCGCTTACTTTGGGACGCCTGGTGTTTGCTAAAGGCGAAAAGCTCGACGGCTCTGCAACGAGAAGATCCAAGGCGCGAAGGAGTGTGGTTGCTGACGGCTTTTGATGAAGCTGGGGCAGATCATGCACTGCATCACTCGAGGTTGGAAAGGGAACATGAAATAACAGGAGTGAGACGGGTAATCTATATTTGACCTACCATGGAGCATCGCTGGCACCTCGGGAGCCACAGCTACCGGCTCATTGTCGGAAACCTCCGCGTGCGCACCGTTAGGTGTATGCTCGTCGTCTCCGAGGATTGCCATCTGATGTGTGATGGAGGGCAAACTTTCATATCGAAAATAGAAGATTGAGTGGCCGTGATTGGAAGGCTGATCACTGTTCTCAGTACTCAGTACTGTACCGAGTACCTCGTACTAGTATGGTATCTCCCGTTATGCTCGTACGAGCGGACAAGGATCGAATCAAGCCGTGCTGAGCAAAGAATGTAGTTACTCGTCTGGGTAGGGAGATAAAAAAAACTGTTTGATTCCAAGAGTTTGGTTGGAGAAAGGCCATCGCGGTGGAAATTAGGACGAAGCAAAATGTTTCTCGATGGATCTGACTAATAGGTCACTATACAGTATGATTGGCCAATATACCATTCTAGTGCTAAGCCCTGGCGTTCTAGCCGCTGCTTGAATGTCAACGCTAAACCTACAGTAAAACTCAAACCGTCCCCTTTTCTTCTCCATCAATCGCAGAACACGAACGTTGATACCCGAAGCCAACGGGAGTGTCACCCATCAAATCTACACAAACAAGATGAATGTGAACTCACAACAGCCACTTTGGCGTCAGAGCCTGCATGGTAAATTTGCACCAGAACAGGATGCCTTGAAACACACGAGTTTTGGGTGGGCAACCAAGGAACCCGTCCTCGTCCTCGTCAGGCCTTTTCAGGGTACCACACGAAACGCACTGCAACCCCTGCTTGGAACCCTCCAGTCAACCACCACCTAATTTCCCCCACCCCTGACCATACGGGCAGCTGCCCTACGGAGCCATTCCCCAGTTCTGCTCACTCCTCATAGCAACCCTATGCAGGTTGAAAATGGAAGGAATGTGACAAAGACAATAAGGCGAGAAAGACGGTGATTAAACAGTGCCCCAACACGGTCAGCACTGGATACGTGAGTTGACTTGGTAAGGTAAGAAAGATGTCCCGCATGCCATGAGGCTGTGGTGAGTTAAACCCAGGAAACGTGGAAGCGTTGGTGATGTCGATCCAGCCTGTTGCTGGGCTGGGATCCAGAAAGCTCTGCTCGGTACACGTTGCATGAGCGCGCCCGTTGACCGGCATCACAACAACGGACGCGCCCAAGCTGAAAACAAAAAGCGTAAGACTGGACTGCCGAATAGGGTGAATTGCAACAAAGGTGTGGATCCGGAACATGCATAGGGTGTCAATGGCTCCCAGCCGTAAAACGGCCAAGTTCTACTACTGATTGGCCTATACATTTCCCAATCGGGACTGGCTCCGTTATTGTTTGAGCCATCCGAGCCGACAGTCTATCCGCCAGGTACGCCTCGAGTCTACAGACAAACGTCTCCTGAAATATCTCCACCCTTGTCGGTACCCCTAGCCTGGAAGAGGGGAATTGCAGAGGCGCAGAATGAGTGTCGGTCACCGGTAGGTCGCCCTTGGATGTACCATCGCCATAATCAAGCTTTGATGAGTTGAATTCGCATCAAAGTGACTCTTGGTGTCATCCTCATGCAGGGATATGGGAAAAAAGGTAAATCCTGCCACGTTCCTCCCGCAGGCAAAGGTCTATCAAGGCCGATGAGGTCTTGTCCCGTTGGAAGTGGCCAAGTCCAGCAGCAATTTGCCCATCACAAGCCATCATTGGATCTCGGTCTGTCACCTCCACAAGGTTCTAGCCGTCATGCCTTGCACTATCCGTGGTATTCTGGATTTGTCGATTCCTTGCCCGGGGCTAGTGTTTTCTTGAGATGACCTCCTTTTTTCGGCGTTCGAGGATCTTGGGGAGCCTCATTCGTGAAATTAGCTTCTGAACCTGACGCTACAGCCGAAGTCTCAGGCCGCCCTCGTGGCTGGCTGGGGTTATTGAGCGCCGGAATGTCATAGAGTCCAGGTCCACCATGGCGGAAGTCGAGACGTTTGGTCTCGCATCCCATAAGTACTTCGGACGGTCCCCTCCAGTCTCACACCATCTGTTCTTTCTCTCCCAGCTCGTTACAACATCTCACGACTTTGATTGACTTTTCAATCATCCACTCTTTTCTGAGCTCGTTTTATCATTTTGCTAAGGTCTTTGGCCTGTTCCACTCGTTTTCAACAGTTACAATCGTCGAATTACTTTAGTTATGCAATATTTGTCTGTCGCCTTGCCGCTGGCTGCCTTGGCCAGCGGCGTCCTGGCTAATCCTGTGCATGGTGGTTCTTGCGCCAACAACGCCTGCTTGGCTGCTGTGACTGGCAAGGCTGCTTTGGGAGACGGCGCGCTCAGAGCCTCTCACTGCTCCAGCTTCCTGGCAACCACTGTGACCCCTATCGTCACCGTCACCGAGACCGTCACTGGACACGGCGGTAAGGACAACTGGAAGCGCACCACCGTTGCCCTTTGCCCCAATGAGGTTCCCAACTACGCCAGCGCTTGCAACGAGGCCGCTTACACCAGCGCATGCTCGTGCTTCGGCTACACCGAGGTGAAGACCACCACCGTTGCACCAACCACAACCACCAAGACCATCTGGGTCAAGCCCACCGGTGGCTCTGGCGCCAGCTGCACAGTCGGTACTTCGACCTTGACTACCACAGTTACTGGCACCACCACCGTTGTGAGCGGCAGCACTTGCCCCGTTGCCACTTCCACCACCATCACCGAGACCTCCACGAAGGTCATTCCTACCTACAGCTCATGCCCTGCGGCCGGCACTGCCACTACGATCACCATCACTCAAGGCCCAGCTACGGCTACCACCACCACAGTCACAACGACCGAGACTGCCACCGTTACGAAGCCTGGCAGCGGTTCTTCGTCGGACACCCCCTCGTCTTGCGTTGTTGACGATGCTTTGGCCACCACATTGGTCGAAAACTTCATGATCCTACTCGAGTTCACCTCGTACAACGGCACTCAAGGAGCACCGGGCCGGGGTTACCAACAAAACGTCTCCGACGCCACTTTGGCATCCGACTTCAGCGACATTTCGGACTCGATCAACTTCATGGCTGGCTTCCCTGTAAGTAAATCTGGTATCTCAATTTTGTATTGTACTAACGGATTGTAGCTTGGCTCTGTCACCTTCCCTAGCAAGCAAGCTTTCGACTACGGTCAGGGTGTTCTCCAACCTGAGGTGGCTGTTACCGCTCTCAACATCTGGCACGACTGCAACACCATCACCTGGAGATGGAGAATCACCTCGACTCGCTTCCCCGTCAATGGTATCAACCACATGATCATCAACAGCGAGGGCAAGATCCAGAAGAACTATGCTGAATTCGACAACGCTGCTTGGCTCCAGTCTTTCGGCCTGTCATGCGCCACCAACCCGCCCAGCGTGGCCAGCTCTGTTGCCCTCCGGGCCCGTGCCCTCGGCCTCGGCATGTAAAGGGGAAAATATGTCGGGAGGAAAGTGTTAATGTGCAGAGAATACGGATATGCAGACGTTTGGGTTCTGGATTGACGTAGAAGACAATTGAATTGAATGCGCATCTTGGATTTTTAGCACAGGACGGTATTGCACAAGCTAGGAAGGTGTTCGATTCCCTTGTACTCTTGTTCCACGCATCTTCAGGGCGATTTGAAATGATCCATGAAAGTTTCGCTTGCATGTTTTCTGATGGACTAATGTAATGTATTTCATGGGCGTAACTGTACCGAGTACACGTGCGATTTACTGTGGGACAGGCTCCAACCACAACAGCAGATGCCGCTGGTTTATCAGATGCGATTCTGAAGATACAGGACCGGGATGCAATGATGTCAACTGTTCTGTGTAGATCTTCGTCAGTATGGGAAATAGTAGGAAGTGAATCTTGAGCGATCAGATGGACCTCTCCGCTCGCAGGGTTCTTCCTTCTCCGGTCTCTTTCCGTGACAAAAGTCGGGCGACTACTGTGGCCAACGCTCCCGCGTGTTGTTTTTAGCGTGTTATTCAGGGGAGATCAACACCTGCAACTAGTTAGGGTGGCGCTGGTAGACGACGGGGATTTGACTTTGTCGAGGTTTAGCGTAAGCTACTCGCGCCAGGGGTGTCACCTAGGTGTGGTTGGGTGCTTCAGTCGAAGGTCTTTCCCTCAGAGTAGATGGCTCGTCGTCAAGTTATGCTACGTATCTGTCAGTATATCTGCGGAGCAATGAAGATCCTGCAGGAACAAGATTGATAATCCGCGTCTATAGGGGAAAAGTGAATAATCAGGTCTTATAGTGAGAGGAATGCACCCATGATGACAAGTGGAACACGTATGGGTAGCGTGGACGCCAATCCTGATTCGGAATCACGAAGAAACCCTTCGGAAACTTGGCATTTTAGTCACGGGGACTGCGCCATCTACCCCAACACTCTGCCCTAGAGATTTTACGTTGTGCCAAGCTTCGGACCACGACTATGATGGTGCATAATTAATGTTCTGTATTCGGTACACAATATCTACTCGGTCCTTCGAAGGGTGTGATCAGGTGTGTACGAGGACTTATACGCCCTGCTGTGCCGAAGCGCCCTGCAATCAAACTAGCTCGCCATTGGGGATTTCAACTTGCGCGTACAACTTGGGACGCCGCGGCCTCTTCTGATGTACTCGGCTTCGCTGACCATCATTCCTTGCACTTCACAGGTCTCACAAATTAGAGCGCGACATTCAGCTTTGCCCGCAAAGTCGATAGCTGCCTCTTCCGGCCCACAATCCTCTGCTTAACCTCCCTGTAATCGAAATATTGACACCGGGCCGAACTCCCGACGATGAACCCACAGCCCCAATCTTCAACGTCGACCTACACCCAAGGCCACAGCGCGGCCGTTGTGGCATCACACGCGTCTCGCACGGTTGAAAACTCTGCAGCGTTCTTGCTTCCTCATCTGCAGCCACATTTCACGATTGTGGACCTGGGCTGTGGCCCCGGCACCATCACCAGAGGATTCTGCCCCCATGTTCCTCAAGGGTCGGTGATTGGGATCGACGCTGCGGAGTCGGTCATCACATTAGCCCGCTCGGGGGCCCCAGGGAACGAACATCCTAACCTGACGTTCCGTGTGGGCGATATCACCGCCCGCTTACCCTGGGACGACAACTCGGTCGACGTCGTTTATACCAGCCAGGTGCTTTACCACATCCCCACGCCCGTCCGCGTCATACGGGAAGCGCTTCGTATCCTCAAGCCAGGCGGCATGCTCGCCATGCGCGAGACCGACACACTGATCTACCATCCTAGCAACCCGGGGACAGAAGCCTTTCTGACAGCCATGGCCAAGGCAGTGTCCCCTGGGGCCCAAGGCATTGGCTCCGGCCGCCGAATTCACCTGTGGGCCCAAGAGGCCGGGTTCGAGAGGTCCAAGATGCAGGTCCGCGCGGGCGCAACCTGCCATCCCGCACCCGACGAATCCAAATGGTGGGCCAACATCCAAGTCGAGCGGCTCAAAGGTGAGATCGGTCGAAAGTGGCTGGGAGAGCTCCAACTCGTCCGTAGCCAGGCTGAGATCGACGCCATGGTTAACGGCTTAAGGGCTTGGGGTGACAGTCCCGAGGCGTGGTACGCCGCGCTTCAGGGAGAAGTCATCTGCTGGAAATGAGTCGGAGAGCCAGCAGGGATCCCTTGTACAAGACTGGTGCTTGACATGACTACCTCACCGACACGGGTGCACGGTAAGAAACACAGCGGTGATAGGGCTTTGAAGTCGAAATAAATGCAGGATTAATCTATACTGCATAGACTGAACACCTCAGCAAGTCTGATCCAGACCCTGTTACAGAAGTCGTGTCAAAAGTTCAAAGTATTTACAGCTTCAGGATACCGCAAGTCTCACCACCCTTCCCGTCCTGCACAATTACCACCTTTTCCTTCCCAGCACTCGCACACCTCTCGCTCTGCCCTGAGAATGGGAAACGCTCCTTGGTACCACGCTCCAAAGACCCAATTTTTTGAACCTCGCTGACCACATTGAGATGTGGGAGCGTCCGGCCAGCATTTTCGCCACGCGAGATGTGTACGTGTTGTGAGCTGGATGTGTATGTTATTTCCCACCCCTCGAGGTGGTGGCCTGGAGATTGCGAGTATGACGGTGGAAGAGCAGTCGCATCGATCTCGAGGATCCCCAGCCGCCCGTCTTCTCCCACTTCTAACAATCTCTTAATACCAACTCTTTCTGTCTCGTGGGCAGGTTTTCGTCCTGCCCGTACGATCCGCTCCAGATCTTCCGTGGTGTTGCCCACACCGACGCCCCGTCCATTCACCACGACCATCGGCGTGTAAGCCGCACGCAGACCCATCCTCCTGACATAATCTCGCTGACGGACGTCGTTGTTGGGTAAGCTGAATGTGTCTTCCCAGCCCAAATAGTTCCAATATGTCACTTGGTACGTGAGCAACAGGTACTCTGGCCCATGAGGCGAATTTGGGAGGGTGGTCGGGGAAGAGGACGGGGATCGGCTGGTGTAAAAGCGAGCTGTCGAGTTATGTTGGTACGAGGACTGGTGTGGCTGAACGAAGGCAATGAGATTGTCGTTCGTGGGAGGGCAGGAGTTGCAGCCTTGTGATTGGAAGAGTTCTATCAGGATGGGTTGCTCCAGGGAAGTTGGCGATGACGCTGGTGATTGAGCAGCGGAGAAGGTCGTTGAAATGTTGCCTTCAGTGTCGGCATGTCTCACGACGGCATCAGGGCGATAGAGGCCGTCAGGGTGAGGAGAAGAAGAGCCGAAGGATTTGAACAGCGACTTTACTTCCCTGGAAAGTGTGTTTGCCATATTCATGTCACGCTGTTAGTCACTCTAAACGCGCGCAGTCAGGAATCTGAGGCAATCCCACAGACGAGAATTTGGAGGGGCTATATATGCCAGCGAGGAATGGGTGTGCATAGATTGTGGTGGTCATCATGAACCATCAGCTTGGCAGACTGACGGGCATGATTGTGAATCGGCTTGATGCTTGATGCCGTCAACGCGGGGAAGCGCTGTAGGTCCGACTCGATGGATGCCATAATCCAAGCAAGGATGTCGATGGTAATAATGCCCTAGCGGCCCTCGCGCCCCCGGCCTGGTCTCGCGTACCTGCGTCGTGTCCATCGTCCCTACTCAAACTCTGCACTGAGGCGCAGTTTAGGAAGGGCTCAATCGCACCGAGGGTTCGTTGGCGTCGTTGACTTTCTGCTCATTCCATGATCCGGTGTCAACATCAGCGCTTTGTCACATATGAATGGCTGTGTGTTTTGTTCCTTCAACCCCATTGCCTGTTTCATTTCTTCCGTTCGCTTCTGCCTCCCCAGCAGGGTTGGAATCGAGGGCGCAGTCACGTGTGGCTGCGTTGGGTGCGCCCACGGTATACGAGGTACCTACCGGTCATTTAATGCTCTGTTCACTCTTCTTCTCACGACTTGCTTGTTGCACTCCGGCCCTTATCTCGCAACTCCATCAATCACGCCACAACCCAGTCTGCCATGGATTTCCGTCGAGCAGTCAGGCTGTGGATGTTGCCCCTTGGTCGGCCGCAGCACCATCGCGAACCCTTCTGCACCCCTGATTCGTCCTCACAGACAATGAGGCGCGTGCAGCGCACCTGGTTCGCATTAGCTGCTTGCTGCCTGATCAGCTCCAGCTCAGCCTCAAACTCCATCTTCTCATCCGTTAGAAATATCAAGAAGTCTGTCTTCTCTACAATCTGCGTCGACGTGCCGGGCTGCTTCTCTGTAACCAGTCGAAATGTCTCAGATATTTGGGAAAGTGACAAATGCTATGCTGTCTGGGACCAATGAAACCTCCATTTCCCTTGCCAACCTGAACTTGGGGTTTTCCCTCGTCAAGCTTGAGGCGCCCATCGAATTTCAACCTCTTGGCTCTGCCTTATCGCTGCAGCGACGACGGACGGCTGAGCTGGGTTCTCATCACCAGACCGCTCGTTTACTAGGAGCATTATTCTCCCACGTTGCTCCGAAGGCCCCAAAGCTTCTCTGTGCCTTCGGCCAAAGAGTCTCCGAGATCATCAAGACCCCCGGTGCTAATCCCGCGGGTACGCCTCAAGATGGACCGTTCAAAGACTCGGTCGGGGCGGATGCCACTTCCATCTGGGCAGCTGCTACATCTGGCTCTGCATCCCTCGCGGTGTTGCTGTTAGCATGCCTATTGGCAAGAAAATTTGACGATCCAAAATTGAGTGTCGCACTCTGGGTAGAAATCGTAGCAATCCGCCAAAAGGAAGTGCTCGCCACAGCCGAATCAACAGGGTTCGTCATGAACGAAGCAGTCATTGCAGCTCACCAAAAGATCTTGCGCGAGGATCTGGCCACTTTTGATGCAAGTGTCCGTGCTTGGTTGATCACAGCTGACCAAGTGATGATCAAGAAATTGAAGCAACTCAGGCTGATCTTGGACAATCTGACCACTCTGCCCGTAAGCGCTGGCAAAGATACGTATGCCAAAATCATCAATGCCTGGGAAGGGGCATTAATGGCTTCGAAGCTCTTCTGAACGGGAACCCACAGAATGCGACCGACAGCTCTGTCTTGCTGGCATTGTCGGCATGGCACTTGTATCCTGATCTCATCGTCCTCTCGTCCGAGACGAAAAAAGTGGTCTTTCAGGATTCATTATTCCCAGCCTCTGTCGCAATTACCGTGGGCTTATCGCTCAAAGACGATGACGCCGTTTCTCCAGGGTTTCAATGGTCACTGGCACTTTCTCATCTCAGATACTATGGAGAACCTGTCAGCCTTCAGACGGATCATGACAACTATCGGATCACGATGGACGAGCTGTGCCTTATCGCGTTCGGATCCTTACTTTTCCACTGGAATCTGCCTTGCGATATGATGGTTGATGTCGCCTCATGGTTCTGTTCCCTCGACAGTCTGATAAAGCGACATCAAGGCGAAGATCTGGCCGAGGAGGAGAAATACCAGCATCTTCACTGGCTACAGCCCCTGATGAAGGCATCAAGGCTCCTGGTAGAGAAATCCGAGGATGAATCTGCTGACTTTGAGAAGCTAGTTCGTTATGGTCGCAGACGCGGGAAAAACCTCCTTGGATATTCTTGGGAGCGGGAAATCAGTCCATTTCTCGGGCTATGCGACCCACACGTCGCAAATGGTCTGGCAATGCCTTCTTCTTCTTCGGAAGAATACCTTCGTCATGTCCGATCGGTAGCAGAAAGCACCAACATTTTGACATTTTCCGTCATTCAATATTTCGAGAAGATCGCAGACACCGAGGTACTTGTTCTAGCTACCGCCACTCCTATAAATTTGTCGCTTCAGCAAGATTCTGTAGCTGATGGCCAGCGGCCACAGGATGTTCACGTACGGTGGGTTGTGACTTCCAATCCCAACGTCGTGGAAGGATTCCAGCAAGAATTGAACCACCGGCAAGCATCGTTTATCGAGATTATTGGAGTTATTGACCCAGACGAATACCTGCCTCTCAGCGAAGAGGACTTGATTACATGGAGTGTTTTGCCATCCTCATTCTATCTGCGAAGTCTTTCCCTTTCCAGATCCGATGCCGGGTTTCAAGGAGCCAAGTCTCTGAAGAGGGAAGACTTCCTAAAATCACGCCGGTTGTATAGCAAGGTCCCGGACGAAGACAAAGTCCAGAGAGATACTTACTTGGTACAGGCCCTGAAACGTCGGGAGCCCCGGCTTTTAGGGTATTCGCAGAAAACTGAGGTGGGCCTTTGGTTGTTCTGCCCAGTGTGGAGCGCCAGTGTCAGGCAGCAAGAAATCGGTCTCTTTACCATCTATGAGAGTGCTTCGCTTTATGAGCGCCATTTGGAGACATTGTCTTCCGTCCGAATTGCAAACGAGGCAGCTCTGAAGTCTGAAGAGGCGCTGCACCGCGCACAACTCGAGCAGTTTTCCGAAGGCAAACTCGTCCGACATTTAACTAGTCTGCCCCGTTCCAGTGAGTGTTCAACCCCCATAAAGGCTGGATCTCCGTTCTAGAACTAATTTCTCAGTCCCCAACTGGCTGGAAAGAATCAAAGATTGCCTCCCGCCCCTGCAACGACAACCACTCGCAATGACCACCCACATTTCCCTCTTCTGCTTGGCGTCGTTGTTCAGAATCTATGCACGATTCCCCTGTGCGACGTTCCCCATCAAAATCGCGGAAAGTCGTTTCTGTATCCTAGAGTATGATGTTACAGATGTCACATCATATTCGATCTCGAGGCGAGATGCGCTTGCATGCGTTTGTATGATGGAAATGGGAGGCGATCCAATTGACACGTCCCTGTTTAATCGCGCCTTCGCGGTAGCGGCCGGCAACTCCATCTTCGTTGCAGAATCGCTCCTCTCGGACCCATCACAAACGCAATCTGGCTGTGCTATTCGGAGGATAGCCGGCAACCTCGGCCGCCCTGGAGTGTCTATTCTCGTCAGCCCAGAAACAGTGATGGTGAAAGAGAAGACAAGAGACTTTCGAGCCGTGGAACATGCCCCGTACGATTACAGACGGGAAGATAACTTTGGCGCCACCTCTTTACACCTCTCGCTGACTGAATGGAGAGTACCCGTGGTTCTCTCCTCCAGCAAGGTCGGCAACATCGACCAGGATATCTTCCAGGTCGAGGCGGTTGTGTCAGTACACGACAAAGGTCGCTGGTACGGAGACATCGATGTCCTCGCAGCTCTCGAAGAAATCGAAGATAGCCGTGTAAGTGGCGAGTGCTTATGTGGGTCCAGACGGGTGAACTCCAAGACCGAATGCATTAGTATCGACAATTTTGAGGAGCTCTTGGATCCTCCAGATGGTGTTGGCATATTCCGAGCACACGAGAATTGGTCGGCTAGGTTGGCTGCGGCCTGCATCGCGAAGCAGACTGTTGGGGGGTCCAGAGTATACATACTAAACAACAACAACGTCGTGTGCTGGAACTGTCTTGAATCAGAGATTGGGCGTCGTCGAAGATTTAAACCAGTTATCAAGTTAAACTACTTAAGCGAAGAAGAAGAAGAAGAAGAAGAATTCGAAGTGGGGCACCCCGCCTCTCAGGGAGGAGGCTTTGATGCTGACGGCGAAACTGGAGATACCATTACTATCATCGACTAAGTAACGTGTGAGCCGTGACCGAAGCGCAAGATACGTACGAGATAATATGTGCTTGGGACAGTGTGAGTTGGTACACGATAACGCATCAATGAGTATCTTCCCATTTCATCTCACAGCCTCCGGAGACGTCGAATGTATTCCTCCCTCCAATACTCCTCCTGACCCATACTACCTGTGACATCCGACCCTTTCCCTTTTTCACCAGGGTGACCAGGTTATCTATAATCCCGCGTACCATACATCCTGTAGGTAGGACTGTAGGTAGGTAGTACCTACCCACTACTCACCGGCGGGATGATTCCGACCTCGTCGCCCGCGTTGATCACCATTTCCAGCCCGTCACCCTTGTCCGTCGCATCGCCCCCAACGTCCCCATCTCGCTTTTGCCCGGCAGAAGCGTCGATGTCGGGATCAACGTCGACGTACTCGAGATTCACCGTCACGGCCGCGCTGCGGAGCACCGCGTCGCGCATGCCCGGGAACCGCGCCTCGAGAGCCTCAAAGACCCCGCGCAGCGTCGTCGGCGCGGGGAGCCGGAGCGTCTCGACCCCGCCGGCAAAGGTGCTCGCGGACGCGAAGAGGAGGAGCGTGAATGTTCCGGACGTCGTGGTCTTACTTGCTGTGCCGGTTGTGTTGGATGTGGTGGAGGTCATTATTCCCTTTCCGGGCTTTCCTTTTTCTTTTTCGTTTTTGCTGTTACTTGGACTGTTAAATGTCCTCTTTTTCTGATCTGATCTGATTCCGGCGGGTTTATTTGGCGAAAAAGTTTTGTGGCGGCTTTTTGGCTTGCCAACTGATCCTCCTCCTCCTCCTTCTTTCCGAGACTGTATACGACCAGTGCGTCGAGTGGGACGATTCGCACGACCTCACTCTCCTATGTCCGCCCTTCGTGCCTATGGAATTTTCTTCTTTTGGTTCTCGTCTTCGTCGTCTTTGCTGCTCCCCCTTCTTCTTCTTCTTCTTCTTCTTCTTCTTCTTCTTCTTCTTCTTCTTCTTCTTCTTCTTCTTCTTCTTCTTCTTCTTCTTCTTCTTCTTCTTCTTCTTCTTCTTCTTCTTCTTCTTCTTCTCCTCCTTCTCCGCTTCCTCCGCTCCTTAACTCTCAATATCAGCGATGGCTAGCCGCTCAGCCTGCCTCTTCTAGGAAGATAGGATAGAATAACTCGACAACAGCATCGGAAACGGGATCAAGAAGGAAGAAAAAATAAGAACGAGCCTGTGCAGAGATCGACTGCGAACGTCCCCGGTAGATAATCCAGTAGATATCCATGAATCGCACCTGCAAGGTTGAGCCTCAGCCTTCGGCCCAGGAATATCAAAGTGCCGCCCTGGTGGCCCCGTCCCGCCGGAGAAATGACTAACCACCGGAATAAATAGTTTCGGTAAAGTTTATCCGACTCGCCGGTGGGACTTATGTAACATGCCAAGAGCTAACGCTATTGACGTCACACTGTTTACTCGGGAGGTGGGCAAGGTTGAAGCTTTTGTGATGCATCGTCGACAATATCGATTAGAACCCGGGGTTACACAACAGACAGTCTCGCTCCATTGACAATGCCATATGACACCCTTTAATTAGTATGAGAGCTAGAAAAGCCGTCCGACAAATCCATGCCCTTTCTGCTTTCCACACATTTTCCGTCTTCCCATCTTGGGAAATAAGAGGATGACATCATCTCTTGTCTAAGCATTTGAATCACAACTTCTCCCCGCACCATCCAATCCCACAATTTGTATGGCACTGTACACACTATCAAAGGTTGGTACTAAGCCATTGCCACATCTGCACAGTAGATAACGCACGCCCACACGCGTTCAAACTAGTGCTCAAGCAGTCTCAAAGATCCCTGAACCACGACATTCTCCAGGATTGATCCAGGGGGAATGTCGATGGTGCTGTTCTCAGTAGCCACGATGATGACGGTACCTGTGGTCACAACGAGTTAGCATGTCTGCAAGACCTCAAACGTGGTAGACACTCACCCTTCAGGACAATTCCACGGCCAAAGTTCACGTCACCGGTGACAGTCAGATGATCCAACTCGACAATGTTGGGGATGCTGCTGATTCTCTTTTGGAACTGCGCGACCTTCTTGAAGTCGCTGCCCAACTTGATGAGCGGTGCAGGGCCGAATCGATTGGGGTCCATGATCAATTGACCATGTGACAAGGTGTACAAGTTCGACTTGACCAGCATGAGATCTGAGCAAGTCTTGACAGGCAAGAATCGTCGACGGGGAACATTGACACCGTGGGAGTTTTTGAAGTGCTTGATGGCAGCACCCACAGCAGTCTCGAGCTGGATAATAGAAATGTCCGCCTCGCCTTTCTTGTCTGCCGGGATCGACTTTTCATTGGGAATAATCTCCATCTCCAACTCGTTGTTCTCGACCACCCGCTTGATAGCTCGCAGATTCATCCAGATGTTGTTGGTGTTGAAGTACTTGAACTTCTTAATCGACTTGAACTCATTGACGTATTGCTTGGGAACTTGGGCAATTTCCAGTAGTCGTGCGCGGCCTTCGTAGTCGATAATGGTACCACCCTTGACGTCAGCCTTGGTCTTGTCGGTCAATTCCATGATGTACTCGGCTTTGGTCTCAACCATGTGCTGCAAGATGCGTAGATCCACCACGGCACCAAGGTTGTCTGCGTTGGACAGGAAAATGATTTCAATGCCACGATCCAAGAGCTGATCAAGGATGCCACTGTTGTAGAGAGATTCGAAAACGTCGCCGTGTCCGGGAGGATACCAGTCGGAAAGCTGCGAATCGTACGATCGGGGCGCAGGAAGCAGGGAGTCCTTGAGGACACGAGGATAACGGGATTGATTGAAGGTCAGGATATCAATATTGTGGCCCTCGTATTTTTTGATGATGGAAGCGGTATCTTCATCGGTGTTGAAGCTGTTCATCAAAACAAACGGAACGTTGACGTCGTAGGTGCGGTTTAGGTACTCGATCTGGCGGACGGAAAGATCAAGGAACGACATTCCATCTCTGACCTCGATGACAGATTTGGGACCAACGCAACCCATCGAAGTACCTAGACCACCGTTGAGCTTGACCACTGCGAGCTTGTTCAAGAACTCGACTGCGTCGCTGTTGGGCAAGTCGTCATAGGCGACTACCTGGTCTGGATTTGGAGGGTTTATCTTAGCCCAGTCGATGGTGTTGCCCTTGGCCCGGTCATTGAGATATCTTCTGAACAGGGAGAAAAAGTTGTCCATTTCCGCCTCGAACCTCTTCTTTTCCGCTGGGTCTTTGACCGTGTCTGCGAGGCTGTTGAGGGCATTGCGCATCTGGCTGGCAGCCACATTGGTGGAGGTGTTCTCAAAGGCCTGCATTGCGGGAGACTTGATTAGCAGAGGGTCTGGTAGATGGTGGATAGAGTTGGAAGAAAGAGAAGAAGTGCGCAACTCGATTGGCGGAGGAGGTTCCAGTAGCGGCATTTTGAACAAGGGAAGGTGTAGAAATTGAAAAAAGGGAAAAAGAGCAAGAGCAAAGAAGCCGATCAAGGCAACTTTTTCAATTAACACCAGCAGGAGATTCGAGGGATGTTGCGAGAAGCATGAGATGACGAATACAAAACAGTGTTTGACACCTCATTTCAACATGGACCGATCGCCAACACCATGACCTCGTAGTATTGATTTCCAGACGAGGTGGCAGGCATCCAGAACGGACTCCGGGGTATGCGGAAAACGGGTCCGTGCGTCATGGGAAGGAGGGAGTTTGCCGTCGTGTCATGCTATTTTGCATCTCGGATAGTGGATGGCAGGGAGTGATGTGGTACGAGGAGTAGCAAGGAATCAAGGAATGTATTTATTTTCCCTTACCACATGAGACTGTGTCTTGCCGTGATGTCTCTTCTCAGCTGGTGCAGGACCGTTGGAACCGTTGGCTGCACCGTGAGGACGGAGATGAGATGGAATCGCTTTCGAGGCCATGGCTGCGCTGTGCACCAAGGAGATGAAACGGAGTGGAGGAGCGAGATTTGATCTGGAGACAGTCTCAGATCAGTCTGGGAAGGCCGAGATATTAGGGGTTCTGGAGACGAATTAGCAACTCGCCGGAGGCTCGAGACTCGTCCAGATGGGTGTTGCAGAGATTGTGGTGTAGGGTGGAATGTGAGGGTGAAGTGAAGAGAAAGTGAAAGAGGTGAGTTGTAGAAAAGTAGGAGCGGTGATGCAAAACCTCAAGGTGGGATGAGACAATCGAAGAAAATTGAAAACAGCAAGCTTTAGCGAGAGCTTCTGGCGTCGACTGGTCCAATGGTACCAGAAGACTACCGCCTCAGAGCCAACGATTTCATCACCGGCATGTGCTGTGGGCGAGGATCTGGTGTGGATGGATGGATGGAGGGAGGATGGGCTGTGGATGGGTGAGCATGGCAGAAAACAACCATGACAAGGGGTGATGTAGTTGTGCATAGTGTTTGGTCCCTGACCGACAGCTGCAGCAAATGATAACGAGCCGGAGGGAAGCACCCAGAGGGAATCAGAGGGAGCCAAAGGGAGCCAAAAGGGAGCCAGAGAGACCAAAGAGGAACCCAATGGGTAAAAGTGGGAACAATTGGGCTCCATCCTGAGGACTGCGCGGGTGTAGCACATCTTTTTCCCATCTGGCGGTCAGGGTTGTAACTTGCAACTCACCTCTCGTGATTGATTAATTGCTTGATTGGGGGAAACTGGTCGACGACAACGACAACGTGGAGGTTTCTGTACCGTCAATTAATTAATTGTCTATCCATCTCCTCCCTGCGGTGCCTGCGCTTCTTTGCCCAAAATATATCCTCCCGCCCTCACCACCATCCATCAATCCACCCCCATATTTTGTTGGGCAACCGGCTTGGTGTCAAGGTAGTATCGATCGATCGAGAAGCGTTATTTTCCACTCCATGTTTCGGACAAAACCTCGACAGCCATAATCCCGTTCCTCTCAATCATCCCACCATTTTGATCGGCGCCCACGCCCACACCCACGTCTGCCCCTCACTGCTTCCCGAGTCCGCCACAGTTCAAACACTTCCCCCATCCTACGCCACACCTCCCATATCTTTTTCCGCTTCGGTCTAGATCGGACCGCCAAATCTGCGTGTTTCGCCGCTGTCATCCATCTTCTCAGAGCGACCATCGCCTCAAACATCCCGATCGATCAGAGCTAAACAGTATGAGGAGGATCGTGAGGGAAAATTTTTTTTTTAAACATCAGGCTGACATCTCACCATTCTACACTGGGGGTATAACTGCGTGCCTGTCTGATTCGTGTTTGCGTTTGACCTTCTCGGGTATGGTTTTCCTTACCTCGTATACGCTTGGTTCAGTTGCCACTATGATCAGAGACTTTATCCATAAGTTTGCCACAGGGCAGCGCATCTTCCGCCAATTACTGTTACTCCAAAGGACAACCGGGGTTCCTCTGCAAACACTCTTCACGTACAAACACCGTACAAAATACCCTACGAAAGATATCCTACAAAAGAACAGCTGCAACGTACATCGATCACCTTGAATCCAGATTGTATTCTGTGAAGTATTCCCTTTTGTGCATCGTTTTCCTTGAACCTGCGATCAAAGGCTCGCCTAGGTCTTTGCAGGTTGTATGTAACCCACGCAATTACAAACAATATCTGGTATCTCTGAATCAAGTACACGCAATAATCTAGCGAGAGAACAAGGCACCTGAGGACTCACCGGGTAGGTAGTCGTCAAGAACCTTCTTTGGGCGGTCGTTCGGCGTCATTCCTCCCAGACGCCGCGATGCCGAAACCATGAATATTCACAATCAGTGCCAACCATTTTCTTTATCCCGTTCAGGACCCCTCGTGTTTGCCGCTAACATCCCTTCTCCCAAAGAAGCTTCGTCTTCCCTCTCGCTTCGAGTCTGGACTGTCCCGTCCACTGGTGACTGGCCTGAGGCTTTCGGAGGCGACTCCGTTGTTGGTAGCGAAGCTGCTGCGGATTGTGACCGTACCTGACCCAGCCTTGACAATCTGATCAGATCCCGCGCCTTGGTCAGATACAAAGAACATCGCCTCCCCGAGGTCTCTGGACCGGAGCATGTCGTGATCTCTGACTTGTAGTTGGAACTGCGTGTCTGCCGAGCACGGCACCTTGAAGTTTTCGTGGTTCACATCAAATTCCACAGTGCCCGAGGACGATTTGATTGCCTTGGTCTTGTGCACTTCTTTTGCTCCCCTGGTCCCCACCATCTTGATCAGAACCTGGACATCGGCTTTGGGAGGGTATCCGGTGGCAGAGACGATGATAAAGCTCGCTGTTCCCGTCTCGCCACCTTTCTGAGTCGTCATGGTTGAATGGGTGCTCTTAGTGCGGGAGTGCATCATCGGGGAGGGTGTGGCCGGGGTGACAGGGGTCGCACTTCCATCTACCATGGGGGAGGCTTTAGCCGGGGTTGACAGGGCACTATCCGAAGTCTCCATCGTGCCATTGGTATTCGATGATGCCTCTTCCTTGTTGCCTCGCCCTCTCGTCAAGCCGTGTTTGATGAAAGAGGCCCCCTTCACCACGCCGCCGCCGACTTTCCCGACACCTTTGACAGGTGCACCAATTACTTTTCCGGCTGGCGCGAAGGTCCCTGAAAAGGTAGATGTCCCTTGCCGAGTGCGGGTAATGTAGTCGGGCTTGAACAACATCCTAAGTCGAAGGACCCCCGATTTTCCGTCCAGCGCGTACTGGAGCTCTTGTGGTTGGAAGGGTTCCAGAACTTGTAGATTCAGCGTCGCAGAACCCAAATGGTCGGCTTTGTCGCCAAAATCCCAATCCATAACGTCGACCTTGAAGTCAGCTGCTGTGCGGGATGGAATCTGCACCTCGAAGAATTCGTTCCAAGCAGGGTGGAGTGTCTTCTTCTGGATCTTGGTTTTGTACACTTCTTTCCCGTTCAACTTGAACTTGCAGTATGGATCACTGTACCCATTGCGATCGGCAGACGGAAGATCGGCCGCATCCATCACGTCGACGCGCAGGGTGCCCATGTTGTTGATGCTCTCGCTGGGATCAAGCTGCATCTTCACGGGTAGATATTTGAGACTGACCACCACTTTGTTGAGACCTCCGTTGTTGCTCCTCATTGTAAGCTCTGTGGGCTTATACAAGCACTGTTGTAACGTAGGGAGAGTAGGGCCCGTCAGCTTAGCCACGATGTCATCGTCGTCTCCCTTGCCAGTGCGGTCAACCTTTTCGGTCAACCGGAGTGTGATTCGAGACATCTCGATTTCACGAACCATGGCATCACCAGTCTCACCGAAGTGGTGGTCTTTCTCTCGAATCTTTGAGGACGTGTAAGCCGGGAAGGCATGGTCGTCCATCACGACCTCGAGGTTAACGTCAGTTTGTGCAAAGTGACCTTCGACCAGGTTGAAAACAATTAGACCCGATTCTATTGATGATTAGCGGCGACCACTTCTTAGTAGCATGGGACTTACCGTATTTGTGGATATCTTCTGGGTTGATCCTGATTTTTGGTGGCTGTCGTTTGATAGAAGAGACGGAGCCGTTGGTAGACGCGGCTCCATTTACGAGAGCACCAAGCCGGCCAGCCGTATCCAAGCTCTTCCGGCCATCCACGCTCGGCCTTACTATCTCGGTCGAAGCCTTGACATCAACGGATGATTTCTTGCTGTGCGACGGCGTGCCGGTTGGAGTTTCGCGCCCTTCGAGTGCTGCTTGGGTTTTTTGCTCTTCCTCTTCCTCTTCTGGATCCACCACATTCAGGGTCGGGAAGAATGAAACGGTGTAGTTAATCGTGCCCTTCGCCTCGCCCGCACCTCCCATTCGCAAACCCTCTGACAGCACGGTCCTGGTGTCATGCACTTCATACCCGCCTTCCTCGGCCTCTTTCATGTAGTCTGAAGCGGCAATTTGGACCAGGCCAAGAGATCGGTCTTTCCCCAGCTTTTCTTCGTCCATCACCTCAAGGATCAGTCGCTCAGTAGGTGTGTGCACAGGTACATATATGACCTCATCCCAAGTAGGATTGAGTTCGTTCTGGAACGTTACTGTCCGGCCCTTGGGAATACTTGACAGTAAAACTCTAGCATAAGGGTCGGATTTGCCCATTGTCTCGTAGTTTCGCAAGTTCTTCGCGCTCTGGACGTGGATGCGCATCACACCAACTGGCGTGATGTAGCCGCCAGATTTGGTGACACCCCTCAGGGCTACTGGTTTCCAGTCCAGCATCAACTTGGCCTTGCCGGTCGTCGTACCGTGCAGATTGAACCACTCCTGACCTTTGTCCACAAGTTTGAGCATATCGTCCAGTCTGATTTGAAAGGTGCCTAGAATGGGATCGGTGACAAGGTCGCGGTTGTCTTTGATGACCAGTCCGATCCTCGCTTTCTTACGATCCGTGATGAGAACTGACTTCGTATTGTCCGAGAACACAGGGTTGTTGGTATGCTTGAGCTTGTTGGTGATATGAATCTCCTTTCCATTCAGGAGGAGGACGGCATATGGATCTAAAGCGCCGACAAGGCTCTTGCTTCCATCAAGATCCTTGGCCTGTTCGATGGTGATTCTTGCAATGCCCGTATTTGACTCGGGGGGTGGTAAAATCTCGCCAGTCTGGAGCTTCTCCGGTTCCAAAACTGGGAAGAAACGAACGTCACAATTGACCACTCCACGGTGCTTCCCATTGGCAAGTACATCTAGAGTCAAATTTTCATGCTCAGGTGCCTCCTCCAACCTGTCGAGTGTGAACGTCGCGGTACCGAGATGTTTGTCCTTGCGCACATCGTTGTAATCGTAGACCTGCAGCGTCAAGGAGTCCGTCAAATTCGTGATGATGATGTACAAAGTCTCGTTCCAGCGCGGGTTGTGGTCTTCGTGAATCGTTTTGGTACGTGCAAGTTCTTTGGCGCTGTTCAACGAGACAACCACATAGGGATCTGGTGTACCGGAGAACTTATCCGGGTTCTTCAAACCGTTGGCATTGTGGAGCGTCACGGCAACAACGCCAATGGCCAAATCGATGGGGTTGCCCGACAGCAGTTTGGCCACCTCGATGGGGAAGACATTCGGCTCGTACATCATCGGGGCAAGATTGCCATGGATTTGCTCCTTAATAAAGTTCTCCAACCCAGGGATAAAATTGATATCGAAGCCGAAAGTTTCTCCACCTAGAGGCTTGCAGACGTAGTCAATTGTAGGTCGACCGAGGAAACAGATGTCAACGCGCTCGATATGTGGGTATGGGATTTGCAGCTTCATTTTGACCCGCATCAGTCCCGAGAACTCAAAGTCCTCGACGATGACCTTCATCGTCTTGCTGACTACGCCTTTACCAATCCGGATTTCGAGGACGACTTTCGGATTGATCTTTGTCTTGAGCTGGCGGGCAGTCATATCCATCGTGTCAGTTGGAGTGAAGCTGAACTTCCAATCCATTAGGACAATGTCGTCCTCAGCCTTAGGGTAGGTCTTGACATGCTCGATGCGGGGTGGCTTGGTACCCAAGATAAAGGTTTCGAGTCTCATGCTGTCGAGAAACGCCGGCGTCGAGGTACTTAGAACTTGATCGACGGACATGATGATGGCTTTGGCAAGCTGTGGGGCATAGATGGGCCAGAACTTGACCAGGAAGCTGTTCATCCATTCAAGACTTTCGGTGTCGGTTTCCAAACGTGCTTTAGCTAGTTCCCGTGTGATATCGTCTCTGAAGTTTCGTCTCACGCGTCGGATGGAGGTTCTGTAGTAGGTGCCGCACGTAGCCATGATGATGATGACCCATGCCAGGCCACCGCCGAGTGTAGCAATGAGCCATGATGCGATACAGGCAAAGATGATGACAGCAGTATTGTGATACCAATCTGGAACCCTTAGAGACGTGGCCATGTATTTTGAAAGCAAAGGTATACGAACCACCAAAGAACTTCTCATCCAACCTCCCCTCGAGGGCTGTTTGATGGTCTAATAGGTTGCCTTCTTCTTTCTCTTCATCCGTCTCACCAGATCCGAAGCGTGGAGCCCACCCGACCTGGGTCCAATCTTGTCCATCTTCTGGGACCACTCCGTTTGTCGCGCCATCCTGGGTCGTAGGGGGTTCTACTTTTGCAGCGACGGAAATGGGTTCGGGTGGAGGCAGATTGTATTGAGAGGGCTTTCCATCATCCTGCCACATTTGTCAATGAGAGGTGGAGAGAGAGGGGTGAAGAGTTGAGAATAATATTACTCACAAGATCCGTCACTACTCCGATTCCCTTGGGTGGGCGACGAGTATCGTTCTGCCGCTATGATGCAGGTCAGAGATATTGTTTTACCGCCAGTTGGGGAAAGAGAATCTCACCGATCTGGCTTGCGCGGCCTTTTCCTCTGGCGACGCGTTAGGGTTGAATTGTAGAGCAGTAGAGCCAGCTTTTTTGCTCTCTTCTAAGATAACTCGTTCTGCATCATCGCCGGTGACAGAGCTGTTGGGGTCACGAGCAGCCTCGACGGCGCCTTGAGACTTGAGCTCGTTCTTCTCTCTCTCGGAGCTCATGATGATTGGGCGAGGACGATCAACCGACCCCCGGTCCGAGCTGCTCTAAATTTCGGAGAGCATGCGGAGGGAAACAGAAAGGGAGATGGAAGACGGAGAATAAGTAGGCAGGACAAGACGTCAAGCCACCTGTGCTACTGGCGACCTCTACAACAGGGAAAATAGAGAGGTGAAATAGGAATGGATGTGGTGAGCCTGCGAGGACAGCTGCTCGGCCAATGCTTCTCTCTGTTCCCTTGCTCGACACGGCGGTCGGCTGGTGATGAGTGACGGAGATGCGGAGAGGTCCAGGTTAAACCTTAAAGTGAATTTCAGCTTGCAGGGAAGCGCAGGCGTGCGCAAGCAGCCTAATGAGCCACTGGGAGTGCAGCTTCGGGCAGCTTGGCTTTGTTTAGGGGCGCCCCAGTGACGCCTACTAGACTCACCGGAATCACCGCAGGCTGGTGAGACCCACCTATGGTTCTCCAACGTGCCCTCTTCTGCCCTGTTTCGCCTACCCAGCCGAGTTTTGACGGGCACCAAGCAAGCTGGGATCGCTGGAATCACCGCCATCGCCACAGATAAACCCTGCCTCCCTGCCACCCTGCCAACCTGATTTCTTCTCATTCGCTGGCCTCCCGATCGCAACCACCCCCCTTTCCGCCATCCCCTTGCGAAGATACGAGTCGTCCAGCTTGGACTGCCCTAGCAATTCGAGTCCCGTCCTTTCGGGCTTTTCAATCCCACGTGTGGGAAAACTAGAGGAAACAGAAGGAAATTTGTGCCCCAGTGATACACGGCGTTGGAGCTAGCTCGTTCTTCAGCAGGACCAGGACTGTTTGCCGATTGATGGCATAGGGAGATACGCTTCTGTGGACCTACGAGTATCTCGTATGTGCTCGTAGGTGAACACTGATTGCGCAAGAGGGCCTTGCGATCTTGTGGTTGTACGGCTATCAGAACTGCTCACTGTGCAACCAATCGCATTTTTTGCTGCTCGCTAGGGACGCAAGATCGAAGGCGGGCATTGGATCCAATCGTCTTCTGAACAATGACAGACTGTACATAGCACAAGAAGCTATCTTTTGTGACGCGGCAGAGGGTGTAGGTCATATGGAAAACATCCTATCATTATGTATGACACCAACGGAGCCGGAGTGCCTGATTTCTGAGAATTACAATATTCCAAGATATCGAGGTTTCACCTATTTCCTGCCAGCTTTCTTCTTGATCTTGACCTTTTCAATTATCTCTGGCTTTTCCCTGCATGTCGGACAGTACCAGTCTTCGTCCTCGTCTGGAACTTTCTTCATGTTCAAACAGCCCGTGTGAAACCACTGGTAGCGACACTCGTCATTCTCACAAGCCACCATTTCCCCGTAACTGCGCTGGTTGCAGAAGCAGTAGCGCTTGTCGTCTTCTCCTTCTTCATCTTCCATTTCTTCATCCTCGCCCATATCACCGTCGGGCTCTTCTGATGCAGTTTGTTGTTGCTTCTTATTTCCTCGCCTTCCCCTCGATTGAGAGGCATCGGTTTCGGAGGCGTCTGCGGATGATAGTACAGAGTCTGCATCTTCTGAGGCTGCCGTGCCGCCACGCCCTCCCCGCACTGACGGCGATTGTCCCTTTTTGCGCCCAGCAGATAGCCTTCCCTTAGTTGAGCCTTTTTGCTTGAGCTTATTGACTTGCTGATGTGAGATGACTTTCTTGGAGAGGCCTGACTTCTTGGGAGGTCCAGCTGATACTTGTGCGCCTACGGATCGAGGCATACTCCCGGCTCGGCTTGTACCTGTGCCTGTAGGTGTCCCTGCTTTTGGAGTGCCTGGGCCGAGGGAGGATTGTCGAAGACCGGACGGCTGGGCAGGAAGGGTCGTGCCTGGAAGTGGGCCTCCCAATTTCCGTCGCTTGGTCTCGGCACCTTGGGAGTGTTCTCGCTCTCGTTGACGCTGTTGTTGAACGGCCGAAGCAGGTGTAGCTGGTGCAGAGCTCCGTTGGACAGGTGTGCTTCCAGTCGTGATTTGCGGCAATTGCCTAGCTTGGGCCTGTTGCATGGTCGCGGAGATATGTGCGTTGATTCTGTGTGCGTTTGTGTTGAGAGCACTAATCGACGCGTTCTGTAGAGGTAAATTGGTGGGTAGGTCAACAAAGGGCTTTTGTGTCTCAGCCTTGCGGTTGAAAACACTTGGTAAGGGCGGGCCGTCGACTAGTTGGCCATCACTCTGCAATTCTCGAATCTTCATATCCAGTTTCTTGACCTGCCGCTCCAACAGGGTGCATGCTTTTTCACTCAGGGCGACTTTCTGTCCCTGAAGTCCATGGCACATCTCGTAGTTCTTTTTGACTAGGTCAACATACTCGTTCTCCTTGGGATGTGGAGCGAGTACTCCGTTAAGTCTGAGATGTTTTTGGATGTTGGTGTCCTTTTGATTGATGATGGACAAACATTTCTGTAGGTCTTTGTCCTTGGCCTGAATCTCCTCCATCATGTGGGTAATCTCGGCTGGTAAGTTCGCCGCATCGTGAATGAATTGCTCTAGCACTGACGCGCAATCCTCGTTTGATGCCATCTGCGACGACTTTGATGGGGTCTGGAAGTAGTGGATGGGTGGAAGATGAGGATCTCAGGTTCTGGTGAATGTGTGGTGGCTTCGCGGTTTCTCGGCGGAGAACAGGGCAGGGATGAGCCACAATTATGGTCAGACCTCGATTTTATTGCCTCTCACTCATTCACAGATTCTGAAGTTGTCTGTCTAGCAGTCATTATGATGATATCCGACGTGGTTGTCACATAAGTGATGAATGAAACCAGAAAGTGTAGTCAAACATTTAGGACAAGCGAAGCAGACGACAACCAGAGTTTGAATTTGATGACTAAGAAAGACACAAGGCTAAACTTGTTATGGGTTAGCGTGCGGTGGCGCAAGTTACGCGCAACGTCAAAGTCTTCGGAGATTCTGGAACTTCGACTCGATTCTCGATTCTCTCTCAGCCTTGCCTCCCGCTGAGCCTCTTCATGATCCTTTTACTGTCTTCTGTCCTCAAATCATCCTCGGAACTCGCGCGAGAACTCGCGCGCTCATAAGTTGACTCGCCTCAGACCGGAGATTCCAACCATCAAAGAAGGATAATTGCGCTCCTCAGTTTCCTGCCATAAAGTCTGGCGACGGGTTCAAGGCAGTATCCCATGGGCGCTGAGATCACCAAATTCTGTTGATCGCGTCATGAACTTGAGCAAAACCGGATCACCGTCCTCTATCTTTCCATAACACTTCTACATCACGCTCTCTCCAACAACTCTTACACCATGGCTATCGTGGAGGAATATCAAGACCACTCGTCAACCAACCACACTCCCACCTTTACTCTCTCCGCCAAAATCCAACGCGAGGTAGAAGCCAACGGCATCGCCCGCCCAAAAGGGTACACTGTCTCATGGCATCATAACCCTGCCGTGGAGAATCATCACTTTGGCCAAACCCATCCTATGAAGCCCTGGCGTCTAACCCTAACAAAATCCCTCGTCCTGTCTTACGGCATGCACACGGCCATGGACTGTTTTACCTCACGTCCAGCCACCGAACAAGAGATCAGAGCATTCCACAGGGAAGATTATGTCGATTTCCTCAAGGTCGCCACCCCTAACAATATCTATATATTGTACCCCGAACTTTCAACGGGACCACAAGGCCACTCTTCCGCCGTTTTTGGTGTCGGGGACGATTGTCCTATTTTCGATGGCGTCTTTGAATTTTGCTCGACCTACGCAGGCGCGTCCATCGACGCTGCGCGCAAACTTTGTCACAAACAATCCGATATCGCCATCAACTGGTCTGGCGGCTTGCATCACGCTAAAAAGGCTGAGGCTAGCGGATTCTGCTACGTCAACGACATTGTACTCGCCATTCTTCAACTGCTCCGTTACCATCCGCGTGTCCTGTACATCGATATCGACGTGCATCACGGGGATGGTGTAGAACAAGCATTCTGGTCCACTGACCGTGTCATGTGTGTGTCATTCCACAAATACGACAAGGAGACGTTTTTCCCTGGAACCGGTCCGCTGGAGTCCACGGGACCGATCCACCCAGACAATCCAGGAAAAAATTATACCATCAATGTTCCACTCAAGGACGGCATTGACGACGATACCTACGACTACCTCTTCCGCAGTGTCGTCGACCCCACCATCAAGACCTACCGCCCCTCGGCCATCGTACTCCAGTGCGGCGCCGACTCCCTCGGTCATGATCGCCTGGGGTGTTTCAACCTCAACATTAGCGGCCACGGCAGGTGCGTTTCATTTGTCAAATCCTTTCAGATTCCTTTATTGGTCGTGGGTGGTGGCGGTTATACCCCGCGAAACGTCGCACGGGCATGGGCACATGAGACATCCATCTGCACTGGTGCAGATCACACGCTCAATCCGCAGCTACCAGAGTTCTTGCCGTACCGTGAAGCTTTTCGGAAAGAAGGCTTCACTCTGTTCCCCAATCTCGCTGGCTGGAAAAAAGAGAACCAGGTCTCACGGCAGGACGTGGAAAAGATCATACGACACGTGAGGGACCAATTGACAGAGATCCGCGGCGCCCCGAGCGTCCAGATGAAACACATACCGCAAGACATTCAGGGTTGGAGGGATGAAGTCGAGGAGGAATTGAAGGCCAAGCGGCTAGACAAGGAGGAAAAGGCGGAAGAGAGAGACGGAGCTGGTGGCCTTGTGGCAAAAGCAAGCAGGAGGAGAGAGCTGGAGAGAACAGGCGGCAGCTCGGCACTGGCGAGTGGAGCAGCAAGCGTGAGGTTAGGTGATGGTCCCAGCTGATAAGAAGAAAATACCTCGTACACGATACGCCGATAGACACGATGAGTTTGACAGGATCATCAGAGTCGGTCGGCGCTACCAGCTATCAAGCTTGTTCGCTCACAACAACGAGGTACCGAGTACGTTGAGGAGAAACCGTTGTTTGATTCCCTCCCAGTCTGGGACAGAGGGTTTTGTTTTCGCATGTACTGTACATACTATGTACCACCACCTACCACCTTCCACCTTCCACCCATCTTGATTTTTCTCGACAAGATGCGATTCATCGATGAACAAGATTCGCCTCCGCCAAGCTCTATCTACAAAGGCACCTACCTACCACTCTCTACCATCTACCGACCGACCGACCGAGTACATCTGTGCGTGGTGTCGCGGGAATTTCGATTCGTCTGCAAGCAAGACCAGGGTGGACCGGATATCAAGAACAGAATACATAGGCACTGGCTAGCTCAATGGAGAGAGAGAAAGGGGAAGAGAAAGACAGAGAGATACTTTGATGTACGAGTACGAGAACGGGTTACCAAGCGCAATGTTCGGAACACCTCTGCCAACCGCAGTCAGGCGATAGATGCTGTAGTGTAGGACTTGATTGTTTTGATTACTATGAAACGCTTTCTCTCAAGAGAATATGAACACGCTGTCATACGATTCCATCATTCCTTTTCTGTTATTTGGTCCGTTCAATTGCGCCATCTCGTTTGGCGAAAGTCAAAAAAGTAGGCATGGGTATCTGAGCAGCAGGGGCCATCGAAACACTCGTAGCTCCTCTTTGTCGGTCGCGGAGAGGCAGATGGTGAGACTCGGGAGCTCGACCCGACACGAGAATGGAGCTTTGTGCTATGAAGGCTCCGACTCGAGCTCGATGTCGACACGGGGCCCTCGATCGCCGTTGACCGTTGCCCGCTCTTTATCTTTTCCCTTGGCCTTGTCCCGCTCCTTGGTCATCTCTTTTCCTCGTTCCTTCTCCGGTTTCCACTTGTCTGCTTCTTCAAGACGGTCATACCACTCATCGAAATACTTGCAAGTGATCACATTCACTGGGCCACCATCACCACAGATGTCAAACGAAGGACACCTTAAACAAGGCACTTCACTCGTCCCTCCTGCGCCTAATCTCTCCAACTCCTCTTGCCGATACGCGGCTTTTCTGACGTCGTCGTGGTGGCTCACTTTGCGCTTGTCAAGTTGGAGTCGTTCGGTAATGTCCTGTGGAGTTTTGAAGCAGCGGTACATGGTAACGGTGTTGGTAATATGGTCGTCAGGGAGCTCGTTGCCATGAGGAGGCCGATGGAGCTTGAAGAGGCGATCATCATAGACCATGACCTGAAGCAATTGTGCAATGGCATTTTGAGGTAGCATAGACCCTGTGACTTTGATATTGAGGATATGCCTCGTGATATCTTCAAGGGTGGGATAGGACTTGTGGCCCAGACCGAACGGCCTGTACGTTTTCTGAGGAGCCGCTTGGTGCTTGGAAGTCCTGGCTTTATTGTTCTGCCCCTCGTTAGTCTTGACCAATTTGCCTCTATCATCCCCGTGCTCTTCAAAACCACTACTGGGTCGTTTGCGTTTTGAACCTGGATGTTCTTCCATTTCATCAGGCTTGACCTCTTGCCAGCTTTGAGTAGAAACAAAATGCTCGATGACGGTGGAGATGGTATCGATCAGTCCGATATCAAGTCGTCCTTCGGAGAACCAAGAGCCGCCCGTTGCATCCTCAGAAGGTGTCAAGCCGGCCAAGATGTACATCTTCCGCGATGGGTGGCTGACACTTTTCATCTGCTTGACCAGACCTCTTCCCTCAAGGACCCTGTAGACTTTTTCCAGGATGTTCCCATGGAGGGCAGTTTTGGACTGGATCTGTTTTGTCCACATCCCGGACGACTTCGCGCCTTCGATGACCTGCAACACGATTTGCTCATTGCGACTGAGGTTGGCGTAGCTGTAAAAGTCAGGACCTGAGCAGACACTGCAAGTTGGTGTAGTATTACTCTTTTGCTACATCTGGGTCTACCAGCTCCCAGCCTATACCACCGCCCACCCTATCATGTACACGGAAGAGCGAGTTTTTCGTGAGGTATTCGACGGTGGAGAGGAGGATTTGAAGATCTTGATTGGGGATGACTCCGGCACCCAACAGTTCGGTTTGGGAGAAGACATAGCCGTATTCGTAGTTTTGACAGCACCAAGCATGAAGAGCCTCAGCAGTGCGATCTCGCACAGGGCCGACCGTCGAAGGACCGGGACCGGGGGCGGGGGCTGTCTTTGGAGGCGCCATTTTGAAGCAATGGCTTGGAGGGAGATGTGCTACCGATGGGGGTAGAGATCTGTGTACATGATGGGTCAAGCAAAGAGGCCGCTGACCAAGAGAGTGAGTAAGAAGGAGGACGAGGACAAATTGGATGTCACCGCGACATACTAGGAGAAATTTTGCAGGTGCGTGAAGTGAGTGTGTCAAAAAGTGGAACTGAGGATGGAGTTGTGTGAACAATCTATTCTGGAAATTTTGGCGCAGGAGGATGCGGAATAGCGGGGGTCGTGGTATTCAATCAGGCTGCGAAATGATTTGCTCCAGGCAAGACGAGGCTGCCACCCAGGTGCCGGTGCGGGCGGAGCAGATGATTGCGCTCTAGGCACTTTTAGGCTTCTAGCCTTCTGGAAACCTCACCTGAGGTCCCTGCAGTGCTTCTCCGTAGTGGCCCGTGCACCGAATTTTCTAGCAATTCTGTTCGCTGCCCGCATTTGACGAACCAAGAAGTACATCAGGCTGTCGATTTCTCCAACTCATTTTCAGGCTCAGTCGATCGTGTGTACAACGAGAAGTTCTTACTCTGCAACACCTGTGTCTCATCTTCCTACCCTACCTGAACCACCGGTTTCCTTTCAACCTGCTTTACTTTGACTACTTAATTCCATCCTATCCATGGCCGACGCTCTGAAGGCCGAGGGCAACAAGGCCTTTGCGGCCAAAGACTTCAAAACTGCCGTGTGAGTGCTCAGCCCATGACATGGACCCTGATGAGTTGACTGACTCTTTGTTCCCAGTGACAAGTTCTCTCAAGCTATTGAACTAGATCCCACGAACCATGTCCTTTACTCCAACCGCTCCGGTGCATATGCTTCTCTCAAAGAGTACCAGAAAGCCCTTGACGACGCGAACAAGACGACAGAACTCAAGCCCGACTGGGCAAAAGGCTGGGGTCGAAAAGGAGCTGCGCAGCACGGTCTTGGTGATCTCGTCGGTGCAAAGGATGCATTCGAAGAGGCCTTGAAGCTCGAACCTTCCAACACTCAAGCCCGGCAAGGCCTCGAGGCTGTCGAGAGAGCCATTGAGGCGGAAGCCCGTGCAGATGGTGCCGATTTGGGTGGCTTGGGCAACATGTTCAACGATCCTCAGCTCATCCAGAAGCTCGCAAGCAATCCAAAGACATCGAAATACCTTGCAGACCCTCAATTCATGGCCAAGTTGCAGCGACTGGCAAAGAACCCTCAAGAGATGGGTCAGGAACTCGCCGACCCCAGATTCCTCGAGGTCATGGGTGTACTACTGGGTGTCGACATGCAGATGGGTATGCCGCCGGAAGGTGGCCCCTCTGATGCGCGGAGAGCCGCAGAAGAAGAAGAGGACGTTCCCATGCCGGATGCCCGGCCTCAGTCCAAGCCTCCACCGCAAGCCGAGAAGAAGGCGCCCGAACCCGAACCCGAACCTGAGCCCGAAGACGAAGAGGCTATCGCGGCGAAGAAGGCGAAAGAAGAGGCCGAGAACGAAAAGAAACTTGGGACAGAAAGTTACAAGAAGCGAAAATTCGACGAAGCTATTGAACACTACGGAAAAGCCTGGGACTTGCACAAGGATATAACTTACCTAACCAACCTCGGCGCGGCCAAATTTGAAAAGGGTGACTACCAAGGGTGTATTGAGGCCTGTGAGAAGGCTGTTGAGGAAGGCCGCGCCATGCTCGCCGACTTCAAGATTATCGCCAAAGCCTTCGGCCGCATTGGATCTGCTTATGAGAAACTGGGTGATTTGCCCAAAGCCCTGATCAACTACCAGAAATCTCTCACTGAACATCGCACGCCTGAAATCTTGGCGAAGTTCAAGGCTGCCGAGAAGGCTCAGATCAAAGCCGAGAAGGACGCATATATCGACCCAGAAAAGGCAGAAGAAGCGCGTCTGTTGGGAGCCGAGAAGTTCAAAAATGGAGACTGGCCAGGTGCTGTCGAAGCCTACACTGAACTCACCAAACGTGCACCGGATGACCCTCGAGGATATTCAAACAGGGCTGCGGCACTAATCAAACTCCTTGCCTTCCCGACTGCCATCCAAGACTGCGACGAGGCCATTAAACGTGACCCCAAATTCATCAAAGCATACCTCCGGAAAGCTCAAGCTTTGTTTGGCATGAAGGAATACAACAAGTGCCTGGATGTGTGTACGGAAGCCATGGAACATGATGAAGACGGTAAGAACGCCCGAGAAATTGAACAGCAGCAATCCAAGGCCCTGGAAGCAATGTACGCCGCTCGCCAGGGAGAAACGGAAGAAGAGACGAGCGCGAGAATCCAGAAAGACCCTGAAATCAGTAAGTGTGAACCCCTTGCCCACCAACTCCCATCACAGGCTGCTTTCAACACATCCACCATTTCCACACTCGCCACCTTGTATGAATTGATAGCTAACCACCTCTTCTTTTCCTGCACAGTGCAAATCCTTTCCGATCCGGTCATGCAATCCATCTTGCAACAAGCCAAGTCCGATCCGGCAGCACTGAACGAACACATGAAGAACCCTGGAATTCGCACGAAGGTTCAAAAGTTGATTGCCGCGGGTGTAATTCGCGTGGGACGGTAGTAGAGCGGAGATGTAATGGTCAGAAGGGAAGCGCGAGAAAGCGCGATGTCGTTCTGTGACGGAGGTGTCGGTTTTACCATACAAGCACGGAACTCCTCAAGAAGGGCATCTGAGAGACCAGGCGGTGTTGTGTGGGAAGAAGAACCAAGACCTGTCGATGGAGAGAGGAGGGGGGCAGATTTGGTTTTCTTTCTGTGTGAGTATGTCGTCGTCGTCGTCGAAACCAAATCAGCACCCCATGCCCATGGCACATGACGGTTTATGAGAAACATTTCGCCAGCGATTTGCTATTTATAATCCATTCCATCCATTCATCCATCCATCCATCAACAGCTGTGCCCAGTTATACTCACTCCCACAAACAAAACAAAGCAAAACAGTAACCCCCCCTTGGATGAAAACAATCTTGAGCGTTCCGCGAAGCGACCGAGGACAAAAGGACTGAGCGATTTACAGTATTTCCCTACTTCTTACTCGGTACTACCTCGTATCGTATCGAATCTGTTTATGCTCCTGTGGCCCACGTCATTCCCCGATGAATGAACCTGTACCTATACCTGTACCTGTACCTGTATCTACCTACCACGTCTTGTATACTTGTATGTATTAACGTCATATCGGATAGTCTCGAATCACGTCCAAGCCCCTTGTCACTGACTCATAATGGATGTACTTGTACAAGGAGGTCCACCACAGCATACGAGTTCACGTACCAGGAGACAAGATACATTAGGCAGGACACGTCATGGTGGACTGTTGTTCTCTCATACCAAGTCATAGCCATTCATCAATATTCTATTCGAACCACTTCTCTTCGAAATACCTGGTTTATCTTATTCTCAACTCCATACAGATTGAGCTCGTAAATATTATCTAACTGGTCGTCTGAAATCTCGTCGACTCACATGGCCGACGTACATAGATGTCCCTGGTCATATACCCAAACTGTCCTGTGAACGCTCAGAGATATGCGGCTAAGTGAGATGGAATCGTAACGGCTCGTTATAGCAGCTGAGGCCAGGAGAACAACGGCGCCTAATCGTCATCACTCAAAGCGCTTATCTTCTTGGCCAATGCCGCTCCTTTCAGACTCCTCGCGTCTGTTGGACTAGGCGGTGCTCCGAATCCTCCAAATGCGTCAGGGCTTTGTAACGCACGCTCGTTCCGGGCCTGGACCACAAGTAATCCAGTCTGTAATTGTCTCTCCCGGACGACTTTAATGAGTTGCGTGGCTAGGGGACCCAAAGCCTGACTATCGTCGCGTGCAGAGTTCGGTCCGCTACCACTGGAGATAACCATCGAATTGGACATCGATGACTCCGCAGTGCTGGTACTGAAAATGGCGTTGGCTGACTTGGAATAGAAAGTGCTGCGCCCAACGATCACCAGCGTCTCCGCAGGGCTGGGCTCGGAAATCGCTGTCACAAGTGCCTCCAGACCTGATAAAGGCACGTCCACGACTGTCACTCTCGTGTCGAAGCCGCAATCCGCGATGCTTGACCGGAGGGCGTCGAATTCAAAATCAGTGGGTGTCCGGAGAGTGTGCACCTTCGACAGAGGGGCCGTCTTGTCATCATGACTGGTGTCTGCAGCGTGGTGACCAACATCTGCATTGTCGTGTCGAACCCTTGCGTTCAGGATTTTCAGATCAACCTTGTGATTCTTGGCTAATTGCAAAGCGAGGCGTACGGCAAAGAGATCATCTTCACTGTCGCCTTGATAAAGAGCGAAGAGACGCGTCCGTCCACTTTCCGCCGATCTGAATTGGACGGTCGAGTTCATCTGATCTGCAAGACTGACTCCAGTAAGTGTCTTGTTTAGTTGTCGTGTTGAGCGATCAAGTCCTGGAGAGTCGATCTTGGAAGGTCCAGAGGGCGTGCAAAGGACTGTCTTGTCCAGGATTACACCAACGGGACATGTTGTTCTGGCCTGTTCAAAGATCTCTGCTGCAAGTGTTGCAAATTGTTTGTTCGCTAGCGGATCACCTGGCTTTGCGTCGAACAAGCTAGGGTACTCGGACAATGTTCCGGTCTCAGACCAAGGCACCAACACAAGATCACTCTTGATATCCCTGGCGCGGGACAATAACGTGCCTGAAAAGCTGTGATCAGGCACCACCGCAATCTGTCCACCCACTGCCATATCACACGATTGTCCAAAAGTGCCAAACGCCTTGATGACTGGGTCTCGCCCAGCAAACTCCTCGATCTCCGAGACGCGCATGACGCTGGACTCTCGTTCTGTTAGCTCCATGAGGCGCAGGCCGTGCACTTGGAGAGGGCGATGAAGTCTTGCTACTGAGCTCAGGGCTTGTGGGTTCAACATCGGCTCTTCCTTTGGGGTCTGGTCTTGATGCTCAACGGCATCGTGCTCTCCAGGTTTGTCGGCGAGGAGGGAAACCATGGTAAATAGACCAGGGAGACCATCGAGACGAAGATAGACCAATACCTTTTTTGCAACGTTGGTCGTGCGAAGAATGTCCGCCTCGCTGGTAGATTCCGTGTCAGTGTCGGGATGAAGCGGATTGCCATCCCAGTCAATCTTGCCTTGTTTCCAAAGCTCCAATTTCCGCTGATACCATGCCGGGTATAGCCACGTGGTCAGTGGCGTCGTTGCAAACGTGGTAACGAGAGCCATGACAACGAAAATGGTAAATGTGCGGGTGCTGAGGATTTTGGCTTGAAGTCCAATATTGAGCACAATCAACTCAACCAAGCCTTTGCAAGACATCAGAACGCCAATCGTGAACGATTCTCGCCAGACTAGGCCATTCAATCGGGCAGCCAGTGTTCCACCGGCAATCTTCCCAATGAAGGCGATTGCGCACACGCCAACCACATAACCCCATGTCAACCCGTTGTTGAGAAGTCCTAGATTGGTGCCCAAGCCTGACAATGCGAAGTAAAGGGGAAGAAATAGCACGCCAACAAGATCCTCAATTTTTTCCGTAAGCTTGATGGCGAAGCCTCCTTCGTGAGGCAGCATGAGTCCGATTATGAAGGCGCCAAAAATGGGGTGGATGCCAATGATCCCAGTAAAGAATGCGGATGCCAGGACGAGGAGTATTGTCAATGCAACCACCGTTTGCGTCGGACCATTGGCGAGACTCCCCGTCCTTCGGAGGAACCACATGACGATTGGTCGCACAGCAAAGACCAAGAACAATGTGTAACCGACAGCGACTAGCAAAATCCACAGAGCGGTGAGACCGGCGCCAGAATTAACGAGGGCGACACACAGCGCAAGAAGTATCCAGCCCACGACATCATTGCCAACACCCGCCGATAGCACGATAACTCCAACGGGGGTGCTGAGTAGTTTCAAAGTTGTTAAAATGCGGCAAAGGACTGGGAAAGCCTGGATTCGGTAAGTGATGACTCAGTGCCACCAGATGAAGGGATACATACAGTGATCGCCATGGCCACACCAATGAATAGCATGTACACGCCAAAGCTGATGGGAGCCAGACCGGCATCACTCCGAAAATCACGGTAAAGGCCCCATGCAATACCACAGCCGAGCCCGAAAGGGAGAGCCATTCCAAGAGCACCCACACTCAGAGTAATGCGCCAGTTGCTGGCCAGAAAGCGCAAGTCGACCTCCAATCCAACGAGAAACAGAAACAGCACCAGACCGAGATTGGCAGCCAGCGAAAAGGCTGGCATGGAAGCAGGGGGAAAGATGGCATTTGTGAACCCCGGGATCCTCCCCATGACCGAAGGACCCAGGAGGATGCCAGTGATGACCTCGGCGATCACTCGAGGCTGGCGAAGGTAGGCCAGAGGTACATGGATGATACGTGTGAGGATAATGACTATAGCAGCCTGAATTATGAAGAGTGTAATGGGATTCTTCGGGTCATATTGGGTGGGATTGAGACCTTCAAAGACACCGCCTTGAGGAACTGCTCGATTGGTGGAGGTGCTTGTGGCCGCTGTGGCATTGACCGTCCTTGTCAGGAACTCGGTGACGGTAGCAGTGGCCATGATGGACTATGTGCCGGACTTGTCACTCGAGATTCGACCAGGGAAAAAAAAAAGGAGAGGTTGAAAGAAAGTAAGAGTTAGGCAATTCGCGAGAAGGCGAGTGGTGTGCTTATGGCAATGGCATGTGGAAGGCCAGTGTCGATGCGGTCAGCTGCGTCGAGTGGACCGCCAGGAGGAGTGGATGCGCTTGGATTGCGCTAGGTGATGGCGGGTGACCCTGGGTCTTTCTTGGTATATCTTTTCGACCAATCCAAGCCGGGCTTGTGGCGATGAGGCAAGCCAGGTGCCACTTTCAATGGTTCCGTCTGCCCGTGTGGAGACTCCGACTCGAGACACAAGAGAAGATGGCCCATTGAGAAAGGTCCCGCAACAAGGGAGAAGGGAGGGTCAGGCGATGGCACCTCTCGTCTTTGTTCTGATCTCAAGGTCCATTGAGGTGGGCGAAGGGGTGGGCGAACGTGGCGGATTGAGCCAAGGAGAAGTTGGATAGAGAGAAGAGATTGAAGACTGGTGAAACAGAGGACCAGAAAGTAATGAAGCACATTGGCCGTCGATGGTGTGTTTGTTGTCTGCAAGGACCAGGTGCCAATTCCACGCAGTGCCTGCGCACAAATGAAGGTTGAATTCCTGTTGCCTGCGGTCTTGGGGTTTCTTGACTTGCTTCCCTACTCGGTCCATAGCCCCAAAAATGCCCATGCTCGGCGCTGCGGGTGCGTGTCCTCGTGCCCGCAGGCGCACTGGCCAGTTAAGCGGCATGCATGAAAAAAAAAAGGGCTCTGGCCCTGCTTCTTTATCCCCCTAATATATTCCGCTTATTGACTCTTGGATAAGCAGAGATCAGCCCTGGCGGCCCCTATTGGAAGCTGTGCTATTTGGTGCTCAAGTCATACAACGGACAACCTGACACTCATAACGCTCAATACTTTGTCCCGTTCGCCCTCACAATCTGCCAACCACATCCTTCGCCCATGCAAGACTGTTAAACTCGACCATGGCCATGTTGATCTGCTCCTTGTCCTCGGTCAAATATAGCAGGTCAACCCCCCTGACATCCTCCACCCCTGAGCCTACTCCACTAGCAGCCCAGTAGAATGCGATTCGAGTGCAGTCGTGGAAAATGTCCAGTGTTGTCAAGAGTGGAATGGGTGGGTTTTCAAGCACGGCGGCGATGAAGCTATCCTTGCCAGAGAAGGTGGCGTTTCCCAACTGCCTCGACGTTAACAATTGAGCAGGGCTGCCAAAAAATTGCGTGCTAGCTAACACATACCGAGTTCCCGGCTAGAGAATTGATCGAGTCGCTTGTTTCCAGATACTCGTCCGCAATCAGTGCTTGAGCTATCGCACTCGCATCCCCTCGATCTGACGAGGTAAGGATAGTCTTCCAGGATGTGACTATGTTCGTCGCTTGAGCATCACTCAGGCATCCGGTAGCCAGTACATCGGTTGACGCAGCGAGAGCAAGGCTTGGAGTCGCAGTGATAGTGATAGGTGGAACAAGAGCGCTCACGGTTGACGTCGTGGTAACAGTATCAACGATCATCGGGCAAAGTCTGTTCGCTCGTCCGAGCAGGTCAAGGAAAGAAGCTGAAGAAGCCGACGACAGAAGCAGAGCTGCAATCGCGCTGGTCCACATCATTTCTGCTGGAGGAGGCAATGATTGACACGGTCGACATACAAAAGGCAGAACTTGCAGGTTATGGCTATGTACTTTTTATAGCAGAGTATAGTAATCCCTTTTTTGCTCAAACACGATGTCGCGACTGGCTCTGAGACATGGCAGTCCAGATCGACTTGTCGTGTCACCCAAGGTCCGACATTCTTACAATTGCTGCCCAATTGCCCTGCAAAACAAAGCCAGGAGGTATTTGGTTCCAACCTCCGATCCGTAATTATATTCCTATCAAAGGTTGTGTTCAGGTGATTATGTTTCATATGTGCGGGTAGAGAGCACAGATTCAAATAGAACCAGGGGTATATGGGTTCAGAACCTCAGCTCCTTGCTTCAGGACGCTATATATAGGCTTTTCAATACACATAGTAATGTAAGGTGACGGTGTCGCTCAGGAACGCGTGGCAGAGACCAATTTAGACTCAATAATGTAGTCCACGGCTCTGCATGGAATATGAAGGGTACATATACATGATTCTTCAACATCACCGATGGCGCTTGGCCTTGTGCGCCAGCGGGCTTGCATTTGATGGGAGAGCTGACGGCCGTAGTGAGCTATGGCTTGGGCGCACAGGAATCTGTGTGCAGAAGCCACAGATATATGGCTCGGGTCTTCTCCGATGGTCGATACCCACACAGCTGGTGTGTAGCCACTTCGAACACGAATCGCTGCAGAAAGCCGCATTAGTGGGTGCATCAAAATAAACTCGACGACGGGTTGACCATTTACCGTCCGGGATCGCAAAACTTACCATTGAATCATGGGTATCGATCCGTCGAGCATGGAAGACTTGCACAAGCAACGCATGCTCACATTGCTTGCCAGACTTTCCCTGTCTGTGCTCGGCGTTGCCAAATCTGGATCCGTGATTGTTGTCGGCGAGGCGTTATAATATGCATATTGCCCTTGCTGCAAGGGAGGAGAAGAATGTAACTGCATTCGGCTATTGTGGTCCCCTTGTGCTGACGTGGACCGAGACCGGTCTTGAATGATGGCTCGCAATGCATATTGGGCATCACCAGTAGATTCTTCCTCCATGAGGGTGTCGTCTTCAATCGTAGAGCCAAGAATGGGCCGTTGCCTTCGGCCATGATGTACATCAGTCCCTCTGGTGTTTGATACACTGGAGACAGAGCTTTGATAAGATGACAGCCTGGCAGAGCTGGCCGAGCCCATCGTGGAACGAGAACTGGTTTTGGAATGACCGGGGCCCTTGTCCGATTGAGCTTGATCCTGATACCCCGCAAAAGCAAAGGAGTTGCTTCGACTGGAGACGATGTCAAAGTCTCTATCGTCAAACGACTCAGCTCCGCTGTCTGACGGTTCATCAAGGTCCATATCTCCAGTGTTCTGTGTCATTACTGTCTTGGCAACGCCATTTTCGTCGATTGCAAGCGACAGAGATGCTCGCTTAGCATTGCGGCTGCTGGTGAGAGTCCGCGAGATGGGGTCCGCGTTCGGCTTTAGGGGAGACGAGCGCCCTGACCGGTGTCTATTGGGTTCAAAGGATATGGGAGAATTGCGTCCTTCGCGGTTGCCCTGGGTCTGGAGTTTCAGACCGCGATCGTTCCGCACTCCAGTATGTGTCAGGCTCCGCTTGAGGCCCGGTCTGCTGTCCTTTTTCGGTGTGATGGGTCGTCGTAGGGCTTCCATAACCGACCGAGTAATGGACGGCTTTTTCACCTCCGCTCGCCTCATGCGTTTCATTTCTTCCTCCCGCTTGGATTCTTCGATCTGATGCGCGTAAGCCGGCCGCTCAGGAGCAGTGTTCTGCGCGAAGCGACTTGGAAGCTGGTCAAAGCTGCCGAACCGCCGTGCTGGTGAGCTTAGAAACATGCTTGGGTTCTCCATTTGCGGTTGAAAGACGCGGGGCGAAGTCGTGAATGGGGCGGGAAAGGCAGAACTGTCGACATTGGAATAACTGGCGGACCGGGGTAGGCTAGGCAAGTCATAAGGCTGCTCTTCGGACAACGGATCTTGTGCAACAAGACTGGGTACCACTGTAGACGAAGAGGCAAAAGAGCTACTCAGTGCCACTGGACTGTAGGCGAATGAACCATGGTACTGCTGGGATATAGAAGGATCATTGTAGTCGACGCTGGAGGGGTCCCAAAAGAGCCTTTGACTTGTGAATATTGGAGCCGTGACCGGCCCTACGGAGAACTGGTGAGCATACATGTCTGGAGAGAGTTGCAATGTTGGATAAAGGCCTGGAGATTGCTGCTGCATATATCTGCTCGGTGTTTCTGGGGGTCCCATCGAGGGCCTTTGGTTTGAAGACATGATGAAGGAAGTCGGATATTTAGCGTTTATGCCACCGCAATTGGTGGTACTCTGCAACCGAAAGTGAGAACCCCTTCTAAACTCAAAGTCTCTTCAGAGCTTCAGCGATGTATGTCGAGGTTCAACGATATAGAGAGCCCCGTCGCTGTAATTGCTGGCGGGGGTACGGGTCTCAGCCTCAAGGCTCGAGGTGCCCTATCACAATGTCCAGATCGACTGGCTTTGCCCGTGTCTTGTGTGTCTGGTAACCTCCTCTTGTCCAACCTCAGAAGAAAGTCCTGTGATGACCGGCTCGGAATATTCGTCTTCGGTGTGGGACCCGGATAAGATCCGCCGATCATGGAAGTCTGTGAACTGGCGAGAGGATATCTCAAGCAACGGTTAGCTTGATCCGAAAGATAGACAGGACAGCAATCTTCTCACACAACCCCTTCCCTTACAGATTGATCAAAGATCCACTGAGATCATCCTTCTCAATAGGGATAGTGGCAGCAATGGAAATATCACCTGCGCTCAGCACAAGTCTTCCCCCCAGGTTTCGGATTTTCTGAAAGGCCCAAGAACCGTAATCAATTTTAAGTTGGTCTCCTGCGCCGTATGTGCCTTTGGAGGTAAAGTTAGGTGGGAGGGCCACAAAAGAATTTGGAGAGAGTTGGTCCGTCTGTCAGAGAGGAATGCTGCACAAGAATGTTGTCGAGGAAGAACCGACAATGCTCTCAATCAGGGTTGCATGTTGAAAGAAGGTCGTTTCCGGCAGACAACTTCTATCCTCTTGAGGCATCGGGAGTCATCTGTAAGGCCTGGGACGTCGAGGGCATGATTGGACAGGCAGAGACGCAGACGGGAAGTTCGAACGAAAGCAGGCAAGGTTAAGCAAAAAATGGAATTGAACCTGAAGTGGGATGGGTGGATTGTGGATAGAAATTCTGACAGGGACCAGGTTTGGAGAGCCCCAAAGCCAGGCTCCCGGATGACAGAGGCAGTCAATTGACACATGGACAGAGACATGGCATTGGACAATGTCATGGTGGAGGTTCGCTTCTCGCCATTGTTCGCCATACGAGGCAGAAGCGGGCTGCTTGGGCCGATAGGAGGATATTTTTTTTGGCGTCAAGCCTTCTACGAGTAGGTTGAGGGGAGCCTGCTTGGTATGAGGAGTTAGGGATTCAGGTACGATGTGTGGTGCGCGAGCAGGGCGAGAGAATGATAATCATTGGCACGCGAGCCCCGGGATGCGAGATAATGGGGCCCGGAGAAACCAGATAGCGTTGGTACTTGGTACTGTACTTGTACCGAGTATTAGTTCATAAGTACCTCCATGGACCCTAAGACGGGTCCCCTGTACGGGTCCCCTGTGGATGTCTTGTAGGGCCAAGCATCGTCATCGTCAGGCACTCAGGCACCCGGGAACTCTCAGGCACCCCCGCAAGCCCGACACTTAGGTACATGCCCCTACCTAGGTACTGTAGTGGCACTCTTAGCTAGGCGTTCGATGCGTTGGCCCCTGGCTAAAGATGCAACCTTCTCTTCCCACCCGCCCTGTGTGCCCTGGATAGCTATCGCTAAATTTCTCCCCAACTTTTTTCATCCTCCACTATGTGGCTTCATTCCAATTTCCACGGCTGGCGAAATGGTGGGGTTCCTCATTGTCGATCTATGGTGTTCGATCGATTTGCCCTGGTATCGATGATGGTGTGAGGGCTATCAAGCATGATTCTTGGAAACATCATCCGCGGGCGGATGGTGACATTCCTACCTGCGTACTCATCAGTTATACAACTGGACCATTTGTCAGGGTCGACGACGATGAAGCAATATTCGGTGCTCGTGGTCTGATCAGAGTATCAGAACATAAGTGGCCAGTCATCAATTTCCCAACCCGTTGACAACTTCACATGTGAAGAGGATGTTCCAGCCGCGGGAAACCCATTCTCTGAGGAGCTGTGAACACCTCCTCCGTCTTCGCTAACCTTACGTGCAGTGTGCATACCCGAGGCGTCCCGCTACTTCGTCCTGTTCGCCGAAACCCCTGACGATTAAGCTGGTCTTTGGCTTTCTCTTCAGCTCTGACTTTGGTTCTTTCTTGTTTCGGTTAACGTTACACCCTCAACCCTCCTCGGCAGGTCTCAAACTTCGACATTGCCCCTCCAGGTCCTTGGTTTTTAGTCAGGACTGTTCCTTGCTCACGAAATTTGAGAGTTCTCAAGCTTCGCTAGAGCAGACTCATCCCTGCTGCCCACGCTGTGTGGCGTTGCGAGGTTTTCAGCTGCTTCCCCAGACTTCACAAGAAAGGGGCTGTGAACCCCTCGCACCGCCGAGGCGATTACATGGATGGGGTTTGAACGCCATCATGAGGTTGCTGAGGCCCAACAAATGATGATGGTCCGTAACTGGAGCGAGATTCCTCATGCTTGCGCTATCTTAGGAGAAGAGAAGACGTGAACAATCACTTTGACCCCTCCTTTGTGCCGCGGGAGGACTCTTGAAACCAGTTCTCCTATCGAGCCCGTGGTGGGGTCCAAGATACGCAATATCCACGACGTACCGAGTACGGAGTGCCTAAGTACGTACAGAGTACTTGGTATGTACCAAGTCCCTAGTCCTTATAACCAGAAAACTGGGGACTGGCCGGATCATTGCCGGCCCCTTGTTCACTATCACGTCTGTCTTGGTCCCGATAGTAGGGCGGTACGTTGCCTTGATCTACGCTGCAGCTCTCCAGTGCTTGTTCCAGGTGTCAAAAGACTACACTTTGCGACGGCTTAACCTAAGGTACAGGTGGCGTGAAGGGTTGAGGTCACGACATCCCCCAGAGTGACTGTCATGTCAGTGGGTTCTCGCCCCGGGAAACTCCCATGGTCGTGTCGTGTCTGCGCTGGCGCAAGGGGCCGACGATGTCACTGAGTGCTGACAGGCCTTGTTAAGCCCTTTCGCAAGGCTGCCCAGCGACCATTACATTATGGTGCATGTTCGCTCCCACGGTCATCTGCCACGGCTTCTCACCGATTTTCGCTCTCCACAAGGGCTCTTGCCAAAGTCCCGGTTCGCTCGGTCCAACTCTTCTCTTGCGCTGGCATGAGGAAAAGCAGGTACCGATCCTTCTTCCCGATGCCAAAAGTCAGGACAGAAATGTCTTCCGAGACCATACATCTACACCGACGGTTCTTTCCGAGCCACTTTGTCATATTTCACCGTACGCCCTGACGATCAGTGAAGATGACTTGCGGGCCGTTCCAGGAAGGGCAGACTGGCAGAAGCATGCTGAACTGATATGCGGCTCCGCCGTCTGCAAACTATCAATCTGTCGGGTTGAAAAGACTCCTAGAGCCCTTCACAGAGCAGGAGAAGGTCTATTGAATACCCGCCTTTTGATGTTGGTATAATATTTGTGGACCTGGTACTGCAGGTTCTAGGATGCTGCATATGTTTCCAGGCCTACGAGCAATTACAAGTATGGGAGTAGTCCTTCCTGAGGTTTGTAAGTTGGTATAGACGGCGCTTATATCATAATAAGTCTTACTTGACAGACGTCTTCACTCAGGGGCGCTGTAGCTCAAAACCTTCAACCCCAGAACCTAATGTTTGAATTTGGCGGTGGGGTGAGGCTGGGAGGGAAATCCTTCAGCACTCGATCTATATATCCGCCGAAGAGTCGGAAATCAACAGATTATGGTGCAGTAAAAGATCAGCAAGGTGGGCTCGCAGCACATGGAAACTCGGACCCCTGCAATCACGGACATGGGAATCCGCGGTTGATCTTCCTTGTCCCCTTTACTTTACCATTGACCGACCTTCAAGTGAGAAAACTAATGGGAACTGACTTGGCAGCTTGGTTGACATGCGGGCGGATCAATAGCCGCAGAAATATGTCTAGAATAATAGGAGACTCTGCTACTGCGGAGCAACTGCTCGCAAAGACGCACCAGTTGAACGCAGTCTGCCCAGTCACCAAACATCCTGTGAAGCACGCGAGTTCGAGCTGGACAAAGCGTCACACTCACCCACCCACCACTATCGCATCCCGACCTCTTCGCGGCCCAACTGTTGCTGAATACTCCCCCACAAAAAAGCGCGCTGATCAATGTCTACAGCCCTCAAAACCGTCCCGGTCTACTTGCTCGCGTCCGTCGTCCTCCTTGGCGCCTTTTCCCGTCTCACCCATGGCGCGTACACGCCCATATGGTACGCCTTCCAGGAATACCACTTGCCAGACGACGGCTCTACGGCCGCGACGGTGACGCCCGTCATCGACACTCTCGTCGGGTTCAGTCTCCTGTTCGGGGGGCGCGCCGTGAAACTCCTCGCCGCGTCGCTCAGCCTGTTGTTCTTCACGGCAGGGCTGGCAATGCAGGTCCACGCCGGGAAACAGTACAAAGGCGACGTGGCGCTGGCTGTGCTGGCTGTGGCTGCTGTTGCAAGGTTGCTTTCGAGATGAGAACAGAGAGGAGGGGGGAAAGGGATGATGTAGGTTTGCAAAGGCTCTGACTTTCTTGCTGTTGGTGCGGATGAGATGAGATTGGAAGCAAGGCTTTCGCTTGGTACCGTAAGGGAATGAGGAGGAGGAGGTGCTGGAGTCACCTGCATTATCATGGACATCCACGAGTCTCCCTCTTCCCCTGGCTAGACATGATATGTTGAGGAGGCCCACACTTTGTCCACGATGGACTGACATCAATGAGATACCATCAGCACACGCGGATCAGGAAATACTCGCGTGTGTATAACGTGACCTGCGAGTGCTATTGATGTCCTCAACATGCTACAATACATCCATTCGTTTTACCCTTCTACCGTGGCTGCAAAGGGTGCGCGCCTTTTCTCCAAGATTCTTCTAGTGCCAGCCAGATCTATCTCAAGCAAACCACGCAATCGGCTTCTATCAATCCTCGTCCTCATTTTCGTCCTCCTCATCCTCATCAATAGGTTCCACGAGCAGGTTTGCGCCCTTTCCCACCCTTGTGCCTATCGAACCTCCCCTTTCCAAATCATACACTATTCTGGGCATGGGCGACACCAGTCGAAACTTGTAATCATGCTCATATCCCTCTGGCTTCTCTGCATCTTCCTCCTCTTCCTCTTCCTCCCTTTGTTTTTCCGAATGTTTGGATTTGATGACCTCGTAACATTCCACGAAGGCATACAGTTCTTCTATCTCGGCATCTGTTTGAAATCTTCGGATGACTCGTTCGCCAGAAGGCAAGCGGATACTCACTCGAATGGCATCTTTGATCTCTGTGTCCAGTTCTTCCGGAAGTGAACGAGCACGCCATCTCTTCCACTGCTCCCTGTCTCTCTTCTTCTTTTCTGCCAGCCTTGCCTGTTCTTGGGCTTCTAATTCTGCTCTTCTTGCCGCTTCCTCCTCTTCCCGTCGCCGACGAGCCCTCTCACGATCTTGCGCCAATGATCTCTCGTAAGCCGAGTCCTGCTCCCTACGTAGATTCTGAGTGGCCTGGCGTTCTGCCTGCTGAGCTCTCGCTGCAGTAAGTTGCGTCTGGTGGGTCGTCATTGCCGTGGCCAACTTTGCAACCAATTCCGGTGCTGATATTGGTCCAACAGCACGCATGACAACTGTCATCGCTCCGGATGGTGCACCCGATCCTGGCTCCGAACCCTGGCATATGAGTGCCGCAAACGGGAACTTGGTACACTGAAGACTCGCAGATACTTGGTAGGCTTCCGAATCTCGTACATCTCCACCCCAAAGTATCAAGTCAGACCGGTGAGAGTCGAGGAATGATTTAAACTGTTGGGACAGTAGGGTCTCTCGGACCCAGGTATTATTGTCATCATGGCTGCGCGAGAGAAGGACCACAAGCATGAATTTGAGGTCCTTTTTGGCGGTGTCGAGGGCTAAGTTGAACCCGGATTCGGTGAATGGGAGAAGCGGCGCAGATGATTCTCGATCCTGACTCTCGGTGCCGTATTCTTCACTGAACTCTCGTATGAATCTCCTTGCATTTTCAGCTGGTGGTAGAGCCCGCCTCTGGGTGCGTGATTGCGACTGGGATTGGTAGAGAAGGCGATGAAAGAGGCGGGAGAGAAACGTGGGAACGAGGAATCCAAATGGCGACAACACGGTTGTAAATACTCTGTACAGGATATTCACGGGAGTAAATATGATGGAGAACAATGTCGAAGGACGATATACGGGTTCGTTGACTGTGCCGCTCGTGTCGACTCGTGTAACTATGTCCCCGGGGCTTGCCCGGAGAGGTCTGGGAGAGGTTTGTGATGCTGCTAGAAGCGACTCATACTGCAAATTTGTAGTTTGGCGGGCAGAGGCAGGAGGCAGTTGTGCTTGTGCTTCGGCGAGAGGGTCGCTTGCAGGTTCACCATCAAAGAAGCGGGCCACAGCAATTTGTACGTTCCATTCGCATCGTCGTAGGAGCGGGATCGCGGCGATGGGGTCTTGATCGGTAACGGAGGTGTAGGTTTGGAGAGCTTCTTGTTGGGACGCAGTTAGTTGGGAGATGTCGGGGGTCGACATCTTTCGAATCGAGACCGAGAGGCAGGGATATAATCGAGGGGGTTATCGCTTCGATCGAATAGACATGGTCAACTATGCTTCTTTCCCTTCTCTTCAAGCCTTAGCTTCACCTATGGAGCCCTGCCTAGGGTGAGTTGCGGGGGCCCACTATATTCAAACCACGCCAGTTGTATAGAGGTGTTGTGTGTAGGGAAGGCTAGATCGTACCGGCCGATGACTAGAAGCTCTTGTGCTGATGGCTGCGTTTGTGTGGTATAGGGAACGTGTCCACGCGAAGCCGCGGAGTGGAAAGGCGGATGGATGTATGTAATCCGCTGGTTGGACCTTGGACCCTTGTGTTGCCTCGACAATCCCGCCGACCACCTCCATCTCCCACCTCGTATCACTTACTCTTCGCGAGACTTGACTCGACAAACCGCATTCCATACAGAGCGCGGCTGCGCTCAGAATCCTGGTCATATTTTTCCTGGTTCACTGCATTTTCTGGCTGGCGACTACGCTATTATCGTCGTTTCATCGCTACTATTTCTTAATTTTGGATATCTCAGTCGTCATGTACATTACCCTCGCTCACACCTCAACAGTCACAGGACCAGCCCCGGACATCTAGCCTGCGCACAGACTCGAAACTGTGTCTCTCTCCAAGCTCGGCTCTGGCGAACCCAGGAAATGCCTTGATCCTTACCGAAAACTCCAAGCCTGCCCTCCCAAAGACTGATGGAGCAGCATGCTCAGGCGCAGTCAATAAACGATTATGGCCACAGTGATCAAAAATAATGCGGAAGATACAAAACAGGCAGCTTCGTCCCCTAGACTCAAAGGCCGGGGTATGTTGGATGCTACTTTGAGGCTCGTTGAGAGGAAGATATAGAGCGCTGAGCTGTATCTGGACAGAAAATGCGAAAGACACTCTATGTCGCAATGTCACGATATACGGGAAGTGCCGCTACGAGGACAAAGGTACACTGGGAATAGCAGGTGTTGCACATAAGACTAACTTGCTGCTGCAGGATGTGCCTTCAACCACACCGTAGAAAAGCCTGCCTCTGAGGGAGGACAAAATGATAGGTACGACTCAACGGTCTTGCCCTGCCTAAGATGAGGCACTGTTTTGCTGAGACGGAGGAAATAGTCAGTCGAAAAAGACGCTCAACGTCGACTCGCCGAGTTTCACGCCCTCTTTCTTGTCTCCCAATGGCACCGCAGCTGCAGCCACTGCTATCAAGAAGCCAACGACTGGCATATCTCCGAAGGCAGCAAGTGCTGCCCCGTTCATGCCCAAGGCCATCATCTCCCGTGAGCAGATGTCTAGTGTCTCGGACTCAGACGACGCCGGTGGCTTACAACTTATGCCAGGATCGTCGAACGCTACTCCTCTTCGACAAGATGCCAAAACCCCAGATTGGGCGCTGCCTGACGTCCAAGAATTTGTGCCCCGACGAACTCAAGACCCGTCTCTAGTGAGTTCTCTCAGAGCATAGGTGCTTCCGTCCGATGCTTATAGGTACTGTCTAGACCAGTGAAGGCGAGATTCCTGTCTCTCATGCTTTTGAGACGTTTCAAACGAGCCATACCCCGAACCCATATCTCGATCACAGTATAAATGGAACCGCTTTTTATCAGAACGCACCTGGTTTTCAGCAGCCGGTACGCATCTCAAACAGAGGCTGTGATGATGATGCTAATCACCTGCTAGGTACAATACCACCAATATGCGCCTATTGGCCACTACAACGCGGCCCTCACTCCCTACCAGCGCACAGTGCATGACCTTTTCATCCCCAACGATCTCCGAGAGGAAATTCAGAAGAAGTCAGCGGCAGCCCTCCAGATATTACCCAGTATGCGTCGCTGGTTCATAAGACAGGGTGGTGCGGTGCTGATTTTGCGCTCCAGATTCGCAGCTACCAAGTCACATCGAGAGTTATCACTCTCTTGTCCCTCTTGATACAGCCCACAAAAGTTCAAACATATTTGGAGGTTATACATCTTGGGTGTATAAAGCGCAATCAAGCGCCAATGGGCACTTTTTCGCCCTCCGCAGAATTGAAGGTATGATCTTGAACTATACCACTCCATCGACCTCGTTGCAGTCTTCAGAAGCTCACGCTTTCACATGCAGGCTTCCGCTTAACAAACGAGCACGCAATCCGCGCTGGACAAGCTTGGAAAAATATAATCAGCGCTAACATTGTCCGAATTGTCGACGTCTTTACAAACCGCGGCTTCGGCGACTCATCCCTCTTTATCGCCACAGAATATCATCCTCTGTCCAAAACCCTTTTGGAACACCATCACCTTGGACATTCATACAATCCTCGTCCCGCTCGTTCTAACAAAGACCAAGCCACGGAGCCTGCCTTGTGGTCTTACGTCGTGCAAATAGCTTCTGCTCTGAAAACCATCCACAACTCTGGCTTAGCCGCTCGAATCCTCGACCCCAGCAAAATCCTTGTAACAGGAAAGAATCGCATCCGTCTGAACGGCTGCGGCATTCTGGATGTGGTGCAGTATGACGCCAATACCCACACACCTCTCGCTCAGGTCCAACGACAGGATCTCGTCAATTTTGCCCTGGTTGTCCTTGCCGTTGGCTCAGGATCCCTGGATGTGGGTCAGAATTTTGCTCGCAGCATGGACACTTTCAAACGTTATTACAAGCCCGAGCTTCAAAACGCCGTGGTGTGGTTATACTCTGCAATGCAGAACTCGGAGAAAACCATAGACGGATTCGTCACTCTTATCGCAAACCAAATGATCACCGCTTTCAATGCGGCCCTTCACAGCGACGATACTCTATATTCTGAATTGTCGCGCGAGGTGGAGAATGCGCGCCTGGTGCGCCTTATGGCCAAAATCAACTTCATCACTGAACGCCCCGAATACAATCATGACCAGTCGTGGAGCGAGAATGGGGAACGCTATTTCCTCAAGTTGTTCCGTGACTACGTCTTTCACCAGGTTGATGCACAAAACCGACCAGTCGTGGATCTCGGCCATGTCCTGATGTGTCTCAACAAATTAGACGCGGGTACGGAGGAGAAGATCATGCTCGTGAGCCGGGACGAACAGAGCGTGTTTGTGGTGAGCTACCGCGAGCTAAAAAAGGGGGTGGAGAGTGCATTTCAGGAATTAGTTGGGAAGAGGGGAGGACCTTTGAGGTAGGTAAACTGAGCAGGACGACCTGGAAAGAGAGATTGATGGAATCTAACCCGTCCAAGAAAATAATCTTCAGCACCTGGAATGCAACATGTGATAGAGAAACAGAGGGACTTTGCTTGGACAACTACCGATCTGCCAAGGGGAACAGAAAGGAGATCTGTTTCAGGAAGAGCGCCAAAGGACCAATACTGATTGCAGACGATATGATGGAATTTTGAAATGGGGCGACATGACTATGATCTTGGGAGAAAACAGCCGGAGTGTAGGAAGATTGGTAGTGAAGTTTAGAAAACAAGAAACAAAAAATCGTAAATCTCTGTTTGTAACTCTGCTGTTGAGCCCCATGGATGGAGATCTTCCACCGCCCCCGACCAGATCATGTCATGAAGCAGGTCGGGGAACGAACTGCGACGCCCAGATGTTGGATGCATGATTTTAGAGCAGAAGCAATGATACACTGGGGTTCAGCGTTGGAGACCTTTCGCGCGTAACGTGGCCTCGATCGAGCACTCGATCAATGAATGCAATTGATGATCCGGATAACGTCAGGCTGGGCGCTAGATCTCTGTGCTGAGGAAACGTCGCAGGATGGTGTTCGCGCCTCCCTGTCTCTCTCGCTCTCTCTGGACTTTGAGTCTTGAGGTTGGTAAAAGGCTGAGCGTTTGTTGCTCTTGCAATCAATCACTCTTCTGGCGGTTGTTGGAAAGGATTCTCAATCTCTTCACTCCCGTCGACCGGAGAGATCAGGACGAGCAGCGTGCCGCGGGCGACAACCAGGCCCAGTGGTCTTGTTGTCTCGTTGCCCTCATCATCTGCCATTGCGGGAACTGTTAACTGCAAAGCCTTTTGCCACGGGCGTGCGGTAAATACACTGGGAAGAGAAAATAACTCACCTCTCATGGTTTCTTTGACATCATCCAATACCAGATTCATTAATTGGTCGTAGCCTTTGAGTGTGCCGACAACTGACAAAGACGAGTCGAGTTAGTACAGGAAATTTTTGCTGGCGTTTTTGTTTACCCTTGAGGTCCAGCCAGAGATTTTCGGAACACAAAAAGAGGACATACTTTCTCGTCCACCATTGAACTTGACATTGATCTGCTTCTCGACGTATTTGCTCAGGTCCAGGATGTTTTCCTTCTTGGGCTTTTCGTGTGGTTGATTGGACTGCTGCGAAGATGCGCCGGCACCACCACGACCGCCCCTACCACCTCCGCCCCCTCTCCCGCCTCCTCCCCGGCCACCTCCACGAAAATGGCCTCGCTCGGACATTTTCCTTACCTGAGAGTTGAAGGGGTGGTTTTGTTGGTAACACAGGGAAATTTGTGTCTTTTCCGCAAGAGATGGACAGTGAAGGGCGGAAATTGACTCCCTTAGCCGTAAAGAGTCTAGTGCGTAAAATTGGCTTGTGTGTGGGTGAGGGAGGGGAATCTTGGGGTGTGATTCAGAACCAAGTTGGGACAAGCTGGTTGTTTGTGTGCCTGAAGCCCTGGTCTGGTTGTCTGGGAAGGGGGCAATCGGTGATTTGAATTGTCGTAAAAGCCGAAGGCCAGCCTTGGAAAAATCAATGGGTGGAGTGACGTGTACGAGGTCCTGGTAGAGGTAGAGCTTGCAAGTCAAGGGTCAGCAAGTGCCAAAGGGGAGAGACGGGGGGGCTATGTCGGGGGAAGAAGATGATGGAACAAAGGGCGAGATGTGAATGGTGCGCCACGATTTCCGCCGAAGCCACCGTCAGAGCATGCGGAATGGTTATTGCCAATTGGGCGGAGCGCCGCCCTCGGGCTTGCGCACGGATCTTGCCTCCACCTCACCCTCCCTTGGAGCACTTGTCACATTGCTCCTTTCCGTGCTTGTGAGCTCGTGATAACGGGGGTGGCGATGATGGCGCAGGGCATAAGGGAGAGACAGACAAGATGTTCGGAGGACAGGAGGAGGAATCAACACGAACCGAGGAATGAGATAGAAGTGAATGGCTGCAGAGGAAGAAAGGTGCAGGTGTGGTTGGATTTCCCCCACCAGTCAAAAGGCGGACAACTATGCTTTGATCTCTGCGCTCCTTGCCCTCTGGCACTTTGGCTCACCCGAGACTCCCATTCCCGCCCAGCCTAGGGCCTGGGGGGACGAACCCCGCGCACCCACTAATGCCAGCCCATCATGCCTACCTACGCCTACTACACCAACTAACTACCTGGAAGTTGTTGGAAGGAACACTTCACCCCCGAACATGACCGTGGCTTTCTCCTCTCCTCCTCCTCTAGCTTCCGAGAAAAGTGCAGGTACGGCAGCACCATCGTATAAGCGCAGATGGCCATCTCGATCCGAGGCTGTCTACAATTCCTGCTCGGTACAGAGGTCTGGTTCTAGTCCCAGTCCCAGTAGCGCCCTGCTGGTTTCTGCTGTATTTCTCTTCAACGTCCACGCGTCCCTTTTCCCCTCCCATCAGCCACCGCGCAATAAATAATAATTAATGAGGTGGTCGTTGGTGGCAGTGAGCCAAGTGCGATGCCTTAGTTGCCCACTGTTGCCGTAAGCTCTCGGCCATGGGTGCCGCTCGGAGAGGGGAAGTGATAAGCCCCGCGTACGCCCAACGACTCCCTCAAACTCCCTTATTAATGATCTATTGCCTAGGCTGTTGTTGGCAGCTGATGGGCCGGAAGGGCCTCTTGGAAAACTTGGTTGGTCGCCGCAACCCGTGCTCCGTACCTCTCCCCCCTTCCCCCATCCAACCATCCAACGACCATCCATCGAACCCGCTCCTTCGCCGCCCTCGGCCGCCCTCCTCGCCGTTTCCACCTTGCACCTTGGATACCTGGCGAGCTGGTACTATTCCTCTCCTCTCCATCTCCTTCCCTCTCTTCTGACACCCACACATTCTCTTTCTTTTTTGCTTCCCCTTGCTCCGTCTTCACCTCTTTGTTGTTGTTTGGCACCTGGTTTTCGCCCCATTGGCCGTAGCCTTTTCCTGTGTCCTCCCGGACGTATCCCTGGGTTCGCATTTCACACTACAGCCTCTCAGATCAGGCCTAAGCCACGTGCCGCAGCTTTCCCTCCCATTTACTTCTGCTACTCTTTTCTCCTCCCACCTACCTCTCCTTCTCCTTTCGCACCTACTTCTCGCTACCACCTTTGACTACGACCTGGGTTTCTCCTCCGCTCACGGCGCTGCAGCTTCAAGAATAGCTTTCGCCCAGCTTGGGCCAAACTATTCGAGGCTGATCCCGCAACCCCTCCACGATTCTCCGCCCGCGCCTTTTCTCGACTTCACTTCCCGAGAGCTTCTTAGCTAAGCACGCGCAGCCCGAGCGCACCAAAGGTGACTCGGGCTCCCTCCCTCCATCCTCTATGCCAAAGCAATGGAACGTCCATCGTCCGTGACAATGAATTCCGAGCAATCTTCGTCTCTCAAGCGACCTCGCTCCCCAACGGAGCCCCAACCCCTCCCAGCAGCAAAGGTCCCGCGGACTGCTGCGAACCACTTGCAAATCAACTACCTTGTGCGGCAACACAAGGATACTATCCCCCTCGTCACAGTCAATGACAAGCTTCCCGAGATAGCTCGCCTGCTGGGGGAATACGATGGGGTCATACAGCGCCACGAGAGCATGGCAGGTAACTTGGGAGCTTGTCCTGTCGGCCCCATCCTGGTTAAGCGGTTCGAGAAAATGTTTGACGGGCCGCCCAAGATTCTCAAATCTCACGCAAAGGATGCCCATGTGACCTGGTTGGATGTGGTCGAGTTTGCCCAGAACAATCCCAAGCAATTCAACCTGGAAAGAACTCGCAATGGAGTGCGGGTCTGCCAGTTCTACACCAAGCAGTGTCGGGTCGAGATCTCGGAGGAGGATTTCGTCCTCATCGCCAGTGGCATGCCTCAAAAATTGATCCCCCCGCAACCCATTCTGGAAGACGAAGAAAAGGAATTAGGCGTCATGGATCTCTTGGACCGCAATCTCGGTCAGGTCATTCAGCTTGCAGATCAAGGTATGTCGCCAATACCTCATAGTTCCCTACCTATCCAAGCTAACCTTGAGCAGTGTCTGGCCGAGCGCGACAACTGATCCACAAGATGAAAGGTCGGCGCACAGCCATATTGAGCAGACGCGACCAGGAAGCCGAGGCCAAAAGACATGCCACAAGAACCGAAGCTGCCCCCGGTTCGCCCATGGACACAAACGGGGTCGGCAGCGCCCGCGCAATAAGGAGTATCGAGGTCTCTCAATCGCCTCCAGTCGGATTTACTGCGGTCAACCTGAGACAATCTACAGCTGCGGAATCAGATGTGCGTCGTGGATCTTCCTCCAACGACCTTCTACGAAGTGCTGGCGAGGAGACGTATGGCTCGTCAAACGCGGGAAATGTCACCATCATCAATGGCAAGTCGATTAAGGATGCTTCCCCAGTCCAGCGTACCGAGATGATAAAGAATTTCTTGACACCAAGCGAACGAGAAGCTGGCTTGACCGAAGATACTGTTCGTCGTTCTTCTCTAGGAGCTGGCACTAGTCGAACACAGGCTATGCATGCGTCCTCTGCGGAGAAACCACGTTCTCGTTCAATCGAACTAGCAGCGGCAAGCATATCGTCGGTGGCCATCCCGAATACGCCGGCTTCTTTGATGCCTCATATGAAGCCAATCACGCTAGACAGGGATGACGGTGGACCATTCAAGGCAGAGATGGTGCGACGAATGGACAACATGTGGAAGGGTGACCGGGTCATTCCTCCGTGCGATCGATGTCGGAGACTGCACATGGACTGTCTAAAGAACCTCACAGCGTGCATGGGATGTACTAAAAAGCATGCTAAATGCTCGTGGAAGGAGGTCAAAGAGGAAGAATTGCAGCTGACAGCACCGGGGTCCGCTTCGCCCGACAGGGAAACAGCAGGAGAAGAGTTGGGAAAGGAGAGTCCACCACCTCTCTCGGCGGGATCCGGCATCGAGGGCGGTCGCCAGACAGATGACATGCAGAGGTCTGCGAACATTGCCCGAGCCTCGCTAGATCTGGCAGGTGAAAGGTCTTTGAATTCAAAGGACAGTGGGTCACGGGAGCCACCAGCAGAGTCGACTGCACAGCTTGAGACGGCCCCCTCGAGCGGTTCGACGGGACGATTTGACGTCCGGCCACCGCCCCTGATCCAACAATTGCAAGATGCTGCAGCCGAACGCTCGCCCACCGCACGAAGTTCTTACCTTTCGACATTCTCGCCACGAGAGAAGGGACGAATAGACGACCATGATGATGACGACGAAGGCGATCGATTGCAGGCACTAGCAGCACAAGTCTACCGAAGCGCGTCTCAAGGCGGACATCGCTAGGAATGCTCCAAAAGAGGTTGTTGAATCGGCATGAACGGCGTTGATCTGGGTTCAAGGAGGTCAATGGTGCTGATCGAGGGAAAAAAAAAAGCTCAAGCAAATTGGCAGTATTATTGGTATCAGGAGATGGCATGGATCTATCAGGAGCATAGGTCATCATACTGTGGATTGAACAGTTTCATTCAGCATCGAGCGTTGGTTTGTATTATTGCAATAGAGCATTTGATGTTTTGAAGGGAGGGAGGCATGAGGCATTCTGACGGAATAGATTCCACAGCTGGGGGCTCGTGTACGATGGCACTGACTGAACTGACCGGGAATGTACGAGGGGATTTTGTCATCCTTTAGTACAGAGATGGTGGATATGTAGACAGTGGTGACAGAGACACGGCGATGGGGCCAGACAGATGCCGTCAAAAGCCGCTTTTTTTCGTACAGAAGCAACTGCCCCTCAATGGTGGATGGTGGGGAAGTTTGTCCCTTTGCCGATGCATTTCGCTGTCGGATGATACAAGCTGCTCCACCATCACCTTTTCTCGCTGTTCTCTGACCACTGACCACTGGCCAACTGACCAACTGACCAATTGCCGCATAAGCAAAGATGGCTTTGTTATACCCGTACACGAGAGGTTCCCTGCAGAGGCTCGTCATTGCTCACTTTCGCCCTTTGTGGTTCCTGAAGTCGTGAGCAGTTAGTTACCAAGTCTTCGGATCCTCCCCCCTCCAGCAATTACCCCACGATACCGGGGGTGGAAAGGACAAAAGAGAGAAGATTATCGCTTATTTTATAATACTGGCCTGGGCTCTACTATGTTTGTGGTCTTGTTCAATCTTTCAGCCTTTGTCTTGTTGTTGTGAATTTTTGCTCAACAGTGTCGCCATCCTCCCTGCGCTCCATAGACAGTCTACTCCCGACGAAAGGCTACCTCCCTAGAGACGACCAATACAATGGATCCCTCCCAAGTCACGATCCCGCCGTTGAAGGACTTGACGATCGACAACATCACCGAGAATGTCAACTTGATCAACTCGGCCAACCCGGACCCGCGGTTCAGATACATTCTCGAACGGCTGGTGGTGCACCTCCATGACTTTGCCCGTGAGACTCGGTTGAGTACGCAGGAGTGGATGGCGGGTATCCAGTTCCTCACCAAGACAGGTCAAATCTGCACCGATGTGAGGCAGGTATGTTTCTATACCCAGAACCATAGTTCTCCTTTTTCAGCTTGCAACGTGTCAAACTCTGGCCGAGAATCGTGATCACTGACATTGCCTGATGGTGGGCATTGTAGGAATTCATCCTCCTCTCCGATATCCTGGGCCTCTCCTTGCTTGTCGACAGTATCGACCACCCCAAACCCAAAGGTTCCACAGAGGGCACCGTCCTCGGACCTTTCCACACACACGAAGCCGAAACCCTGGAGCACGGGAGTCTCATGTCGCACGACACCAACGGCGAACCCTTGCTCGCGATATGCACGGTCAAAGATGTGTCGGGGAACCCGATCGAGGGAGTCAAGATTGACATCTGGGAGACAGACTCGTCAGGACACTACGACGTGCAGCACGCCGACCGAGACGGGCCGGACGGGCGATGTATCATGATCAGCGATGCCCAGGGGCAATTCTGGTTCAATGCCATCGTGCCGGTGCCGTATCCGATCCCGCATGACGGACCTGTGGGCCAGCTGTTGAAGAAGTTGGGTCGACACCCCATGCGGCCATCGCATATGCACTTTATGTTTGAGAAGGAAGGGTTTGATCATCTGATAACGTGAGTTCATCAATGCCAATCTCTCAGCAAGTGAGGAGATTCATGTTGCTAACTTCACGACCTTTCTTTTCTCTAGAGCCCTGTACCTAAAGGACGACCCGTACGAAACCTCGGACGCGGTCTTTGGCGTGAAGAACTCGCTCATCGTCGAACTCGGCAAATGCGACGCCGAGACGGCCCAGAAATACGGCGTCAAGGAAGGCACGGCGCTCCTGAGACACGACTTTGTGCTGGTCACGGACAAGGAGAGCGCGGAATTGCGGGCCGAGAACTCGAGGCGCGCGCTGGAGAAACTGGGCCGGCGGGTCAAGATCGTGCAGGGTCTGCCCGTGCCGGATGTCGATTGATTTGAGGTTTTGATATACGATGGAAACCGCGTACATTGTAAATGACGAGTTTATCACGGCTTTTGTTTTATTTATACGTAAGGTAAGGAAAAAGGGCTGAATATGAAAACTAAAGCAAAAAAGAGGGATGTCGAATCAAACGAGAAGAGAAGCGAGCGAAGAGAAGGAAAGAAAAGAGAGAAGAGTCGAGGTAACGTGAAATGAGATGAGGAGAGGTGAGGGTAGGAGAGAAGATAGAGTGACCTACCTACCGACCGACCTGCCTAGGAAATGTACACATATGCACGTATATACGTATACACATGTGTGAATGTATGTGGACTGTGAACGTGTATACATGTATATATACATGCGTGGCGAGCTAGCCACCGTGCGTACATGCTACAAGTCCAAGTCTGTGTCTAAATCCAAGTCTAGATCCAACAACTCTGCCTTGCTCGATTTGATTCGGATGTGTAGAGCAGAGTAGAGTAGAGTAGAATTCCAGAGTACTGCATACTCCTCATTCAATATATCACATCATATCTGATATCTGATGTCCGTCGGATAATGTGTTTGGTAATATAGATATGTGGTAGATACCAAGAAGGTGATAAAATAGGTGATGGTGAGATAGAGCGTTGATTAACTTGCTCGCTCAATTGCTCAATTGCTCGGATTAAGTCACGATCGATATTATCTCCCCGCCCATTTCCCACTTTACTTTCCCTTCCTTTCCTTTCCTTTTTCATCTGCCCACCCCAATCGAGACATCTCCAACCACGCCGGCATCGTTCCCATATAGAATAGAAATTTCCAATCGTCCCCCAACTTCATCAAAGCAATTCCACATCTCCAATAGCTCATGGAACCTCTCATCTACTGACTCTCCGAGAACAAAGCCGGCTCCTGCCGCTACACGCGGAAGATTTGTAGCAATGTCAGGGTCAAGAGATCGACAGGGTATCGCTGACAACCTCCTACGAGGGAGGGACCACGGGGAAGCTGGCATCGGCGGTCTGAGGGAGCCATGAGGCCCGATCCTTGTCATAGATCTCGGCGGCGGGTTTGCCCCATTTGTCGGAGCCCTTCAATAGACCTGTTCGGATGACGATCTTGTCATCACCTGTCGTGCGTGCCTTGTCAGCAATAGGACATGGAATGAGAAGGCATAGCTGCCAGGGTAGAGATAGTAGCTATGTAGATCCAGTTTCACAGAGAAATTGGTCCTCGACAGCCAGACAGTTTTGGGGGAGGTGGTTCCGCGAACTTACCCATCACACGCTGGTGGTGGTACGGCGAACACCCGCAGTTGGGACACATGTAACAATCGACCGAGTTACCTGTTTATGTGCCACAGGCAAAGGTCAGCGAATTGGTCTAGAAGTACGTCGATCTTCCAACACCCCCACTGGGGAGAACAGGCCACCAAAAGGTTGTACAAGGAAAAAACGTACCCGAGTCACCCTTGTAGGAATAGACCTTCAAATCGCCCTTGGTCAGGTGGAAGTTGGATTTGGGAATGATTTGGTTCAAGGTGAATTCGCCGCCGCCCATCAACTTGCAAGCACCGCAGTGGCAGAGAATGTGCTTCTCCTCTGGGATTTCAGCGGTCCATTCGATGGCACCACAGTGGCAGACTCCCTTGTATTCAGGCATGGTGGAATGATGGTTGGAGACGAGATGTGAGCTGGAAGATTGAATTCGAGTTCTGGCGAGCGTTGAAAGAGGTGTTGGTTGCTGTTTCAGATGATGGAGGAGGAGAATCTTTGGGTTTCCGACAACGAGGGAACCCTTATATATCTCTCAACAGCTCCCAAGCTCAGAGATGAGGTCAAGATAGGGTGCTTGTGGAATAGGTATTTGGAATGCTCTGGGCGAGGGCAGCCCGACCATTACCATTGGAGGGGTTCAGTGGCCCACAAGCAGCTGCATTTGGCTATCATGCTTGTCCCGCCTATTGATCCTTTCCCCTCGGTGCCCCTGACCGCGTCGTTTCGTCATATGGCGGTCCACGTCAGAAATGGGAGGGGCTCGAGGCAGAGTGACAGATAGCAGCTGCATACGCGCAGAACTGCTGATCATCTTCCTTCCCCGCGGTCGCTGGACAGACAAGGATAGCCTGTTGTCTTTGAGCAGAGCTCCTTTCGTGGAGCCCAGCTGTTTCAGCTTGGGAAGATTCGCAGGCCAGTCCCCAGCACAACAGATAATCAAGTCGAAGCTATCGGACCTCAGGGCTCAGTGCCAGCCCATCTTCAACTTGCCTATTACAGATGGAACACAATCGTCACAAGAACCATTCCCTCGTCCCTCGCCGTAGTCAGCAGTTCCCACGATTCCCGGGCACTTGCTTACCATGCATAAACTGTATTCTTCTGTCGGATTGTCCTCCCACCTGTCTCTTTCCAGAGCCCAATCTGAATAAGCCTCTTCCGAGCGAGCAAAACGGAGGGTGCCGTGGGTTGAAGCCGGGTAGTTTTCAGAAGAATGGTGGGGGTAAACCCGGGCTGTTCGCTGTGGGTGGACGTCATTCGTGACAGATTCTTTTTGCTAGGATCAGCCTAGGCCTTTAGGAGAGGCTGTCCACGCTGTTCTAGTGGTTGAGGGGCAAAGAGGGGGAATACGGCGCAGGAACTTCGGGTGCTTCGAAGAAGGAAATGATTTGGAATGCGGAATGGGTAGCGCGGCAACGGGCCCAGTCAGGAAAGGTGCTGACGGTGTGTAAGAAGAGGGTAACAGAGTAGCTGGTGGTAGCTATCCGTTCCGTGACCTTTAGCTGCTCGCTTCTCGTTCTCCGAGCTTCTTCTTTCAGCTCGGGCAGCCTTTTTCATCCTTTGCGCTTCTTGACGGAGAGCCGGCGGTGAGTTGAAAAATAAGACGAAAATTGCTTTTTTGTCTGACAACCGAAGTATCGCCACAACCACCACCATCCACAGTCACTGTGTCTCTTTTAGCTGTCATTTCAAATCCTAGAGACCCTCCCACCCTCCACGGGAAGCTTGCGCGCAATTGTGTATCTCAAATATCAATCCTCCCCCGTTCACCCGAAGCTGTCAGGTTTTATCAAGTCGCCGACCTCTGGCTAGTTCTCGGGCTCCACGGCATGAAAAGAACTGTCACTTTGTGGAGAGGGATCAAATGATGTCGGAGAAGGGGGCGAAGTTCTGGAACGATGATTTACAGACGACATCCCACTGTGGTTTTTATACACTCTGGAAATGGTTTTGCTTCTTTGATTAGTATTCTCTCCACGAAGCAGGGTTACTGGCTTGTCCAATTTTGGGAGTAGTCCCTGACCATCCACAAGTGGCTATGCGAGCTCAACTCTGGATCAGGACGAATCAAAGCCGCTGCGCGACTTTGCAGCTTTTGTTGAATGGTCTACATGTCTATTGAAGACGCCCCGTCCAGTTCTTGAGTCTAGCTTCCTAGGACAAGTCGATCGATCCACCGGAGCTGACTATTACTGACTCGACATGGACGTCGATCAACCTTTGGGTATCCGCAATACGCAAGAGACATTATCGCAAGTGCATATCATTGCCCGCCAGGTTTCCGCCCCACGACGACTGCCATCAGGTAGACAAAACACTTCCCGCTGGCCACGGCGGCCGACATCTTCACCAGAGCCTCTTCCAGCTCCCGCGTAGCCTCGGGCGACTGTCCAGGACGCCGGCGCAGAGTCGCAAAGACCTCATTCATTGACATGACTACCAGGTCTGTTTCATGCTTGAGCAGATGAGGGAGGACCGGGGAGACCCTCCTGTCCACGTCGACCAGACCATTGTCTGCAAACACCTTGTCGAGATCGCCGTAATGCTCCGCCGAGTCGAATCCACCCACGTATTTTTCAATCGTCTGGAAATAGTCGGGCATACCTGGCAAGGGGGTCAGGGGGGATTGCTCATCCAAAACCCCCATCGCGGTCGAGCAGCATTCGTGCCATTGAAGATATCCTCCGGGCTCTGGATGACGACGGTTTGTTCGTAGTTAGTTTTGGTTCAACAGGGGGAAAGGCGAGAAGGTGAACAAGGTCTCGCGACTCACTCAGCATCCTGATCAGCTTTTCCACCACCTTTGTCTTTTCTCGACCGTGCAATATCGTCGAAACCGCCCGGATGTACACGACGTCGAATCTTTCACAGTACTGTTCGGGAACAGGGTCGAAGAAGTTCCACACCCCAAAATAAGTGTTTGCCGGACGGCTCCAGGGGTGAGGATATTGGCCGGCCGATATATCGAGAGCGACGACCTTGCTCTTGGGATGGTCGTGTGCTAGAGTGAGTGCCACAATCCTGTTTTTTTCCCACATCCTCTTGTCAATCACCCCATGCTTTTTTTTCTTTTTCGGACGTCTACTTGAGGAGGACGTACGCATTACCCGCTGCAACGTCCACAATTTCCGGTGTCTCTATTTCCGACAGCCTCTTTTCGACTGCGGGATGCAGCAAGAATCCCGCTTTGGCAGTCCACACAAAGTGCTGCGACGTGAGTCTTGATATTTGTTAGAGACAACGACTAGTCCATCGATGGCGAGCAACATACCGCGCAGAGGAAAGGAAAGTTCGAGAGAAAAAGTACTCGTCAGCTTGGTCGGTGTCGGTGTCGTTGGCCATATCGACGATACTTCTGATGAATGAAGGGGCTTGCTAGGCAATGCCACTGCACCCGAAGAAAGTTCCAGGTTCACTGATTATATTACCTCCGTCATCTAACCGGTCGGCTACACTATATTATATAGCCTTTAATTTTTTTTACGCGTCGCGATCGTCGTGGTGGTGGTGCCAGATTTTGCTCTCTCTCTCTCTCTTCTGCTCTTTCCCTGGACGATTGAATCCACCATGACCCATCCATCCACCATCTATTTATTGAGTCGCCAGCCCGAATATGGTGCGTGTGAGTATGTGTGTGCGTGACAGTGAGTGGATGGTGTATCTAAAAGATCCCCTCCTTCAGCCAACGAGCGAGCTGACCCTTGCCCTGAACCAGAGCGAAATCCAGATACAGTCCAGGCCAGACGGGCCAAACAAGCCAGATAGACACCTTGCCTTACCCTGACCGATACCATAACACTACTGGCGAGACATTCAAAGAAAACGAGCATGTCAATTCTAGGAGAAAGGAGTGACTAATTATGGGATGAGCTACTCTACTCGTAAGTATACAAGTCCGGCGAGTAGAGTATGCATATTCTCCTCTCTCTCTCAGCGGGCGTCGTCCTCGGTGTTCACCCGCCGCCACGACTCCTCCCTTAGGAACACCCCTCAGCCCTCATCTGGTAAAAGGGCTGTAAACACTGTATCTCTACAAACTACTGTACGAGTAAAAGTCTGGTTCTATAATGATGGGCAACTCGACATTATGACTTGTGACAATGTGACACTGTGACGACTGGCTGTTTTCCCAGCGCCACTATCCGCTGAGCGCCTCCAGAGCTGATGTAAGAATGTAAGAGTAATATTCGACGAGAGCGCAGGAGGACAAATGTAGAAAAAGGTCCTTCTACCCAAAGAGATGAAAAAAAAAAATTTCTTTTTTTGGGTCTCTCTGCCTCCCTCTATGTATATAAATACTTGAGATTCCAGGAATAAATTCCAATATGCATGGCACGACGAATACCACGCAAAACTTGCCTGATCTCCTTGCCACACATTCGAGATATGGCCAAATGAACCAGACAAGAAAAGTTTCAGGGTTTTGCAAACATTGAAATCGTGCATGTAGCCTTTTTGCTCCAGAGCCTATGCGTGCATTGTGCTATCTAGGTTCTCCGCCGTCTGTCACGAAAAGATCAAATCTAATTTCATCAGGGCCCGGGCCATAGTCGGGAATCTTCGACCAAGGAGCCTGAACACCATCATTTGGCGTCATCACTAGGATATCTGCCTTTGGTTTGTCGTAAACATCGTGAGCCATGATCCTCGACACTCTATTTCCATCCATCAACTGATACCCATACCATAACCAGGAACTGCGTTCGAAGAAGGAAAAAAAAGGGTGAGCTATTCCAATGTGCTCATCTCTCGTCAGGTACACCCGCCTTTTGTACCCAGGTGCTGAACGGTAGGTTCTGCTATCGACATGATGTGACTCGTCCCATTGTATTCATGCTCCATGCTCTTAGTCCTGGTCGTTTGAAAGCGAGACAGGTCCATTTGGAACGGTCATATCATCTGGTCGCAAGATTGATTTGTCGGGATCTTGTCCCGCCTTCAATCGTATCAAGAGGCGCAAAAGAGAGGTGAGGGTTCAAGGTTTTCGACCGATTACAATGATTCTAAAAACAATTGTCAGCAAACAGCCAGAGCAGTCGAGGAGGTTGGAACGCAATGACTTACAGTGTGAAATACATGTGTTGTTGGCGTGAGTTAATCTCTTGGAATGCTTTGACGCATGCGTCGTTGACCTCTTGCAGTGTCCACTGTACCCTTTTGTCAGTCGCGGATAGACACATCAGAGTTGAGCTCTCTTGTCCTTACCCCAAAGTATCTGATGCAAATTTGGAGGAGCCAACCCTGAAGACCCGTCTTATAGAACCGCTCAAAGAACCTCCCGATGTCTTTGAATTTCGGATCAGAAGCCCAAGGACCCAAGGGAAGCTTGACCCTCTGCTCCTGGACGTCGATGAAACCAGCTTCCTCGATTGCAGTCTTCATCTTGGATGAGGCACGGAAATCTCTCCCAGAGGCAGCCGTCATTTCGTCGGCGAAACTGCATAGCTTCATGATCTGACTGTCTGGGAGTGCAGACTCGTCGTCGACATGGGCGATGATCTCCACTTCGATTTGTTCGATCCATCCACCAGAGTTCATTTTCCTAAACCAGGTCAGAATAGGTTCGATGACAGGAAGATACTTGACCAATCTGGTCTTGTGGACATATGGGGAAGTGGACTCACTCGAAACATTGAGCGTATAATGCATCCCAATCTCTTACTCCCACAAACAAGTTTCTGATATGGACCAGGTCGAACTTCATCGAGGGGTCATCTAGGACCCATTCGTCGGTGGCATCCTGAAGAATAAAGGAACAGTTGGGCTGGAGCGAGCGCTCGTGCTGAATAGTGTCGATGCCCACGACCTGGACATGCGGGTACCTTTCAGCAACCCCTTCAGCCCACAGACCCTTCCCCGTACCCACGTCCACGACACATTGTAGATTGGCTTCGTCGACAGGAGAAATAAAGTATCTGTTGTCGAAGAGAACTAGAACCATTGCGTGCAGTACCTGTTCGTTCTCTTCCGAGACTTCGTCGTAGGGAAACGGGTGGCCGTCTTTGTAGTCGTGATAGCGACGACCATTTTCGACCCGGAAATTGTAGACTGATGAAGCGACTGAGTATGCGGAACTGGCCTCCTCGTCCTCCAGGTACTCGAATTCCCCATAGTCCTCGTCAACAGGAATGCTGCTCGCTATATTTAGGTCCTCCATTGTTTGTCCAAACCTAAAAGTCGCCCTTAAAACATGGTCATCCGGGCCTCGACCGATTCAAAGTCAACCGTCAGCCTCACGAAAGATAGAATTCAACAAAGAGGAAAGGGAGGAGATGTGGTTAAATGTGAGATCCTCGAGGAGAGAGGGATGGGAAAGGGTATCAGGCAAATTCCGAGAGTGTGGCGCGAAGAGATAGTTGGGCATATTCGCAAAGACAAGTTCGAAAGGCACTACTAGGTTAGCCCAACAGAACTCTCGTAAAAGGAATCCCAAAGGGAAAGATTTCGGTTGCACGGGGTGGAGACCGAATGGATCACTAAGTGAGGCAGAAGACATTGCGCATGGATTAGGGTCATAACTTTCGAGTAAGTCGAGCATTTAGCGGTTGGGTTTATCATATGAGAGGGAGAGGCAGAGGGTGAATGGATCTGTTTAAATTTCAAACTGTCCACTTGGCTGTTGCCGGAAATGGGGAACCGCGAACCGAGAATAAAATCTGGATGACGACCGGTTGATGTGGAGACTGGGATGAGAGCGGAAAAAGTGTGCATGCGAATAGTGTCTCGTCCCAAGAAAGGGAAGAAGGGGAACCAGCCGGGCGGTATTTTGACCCAAGGCTTGGGGGGTTTTAGAGGAGTGGGTAGGAGACCATAGGGAGGAGTTGAGGGAGTGAGGGGAGGTGGGTAGGGCAATGGGGACAAGAAGAAGCTGAATGGATGGAATCCGAAAGGCAACAAGAGTCAGATAGTGCATATAAGCGAAGAGATTGAATGGATGATTCGATAGCGGGTCGTCGTACAGTAGCTGGTGGTAGGTGAAGGGTTGCGTTTGAGTTACAACGAGAATGAGAATGGAGAACTAACTAGGCATGGTGGGGACTCCAGCTGAGACGAACGAGGAGATCGGGACGAAGAAGTCAAAGTTGAAAGTTGAAAGTGAAAATTCAAAAGTGAAAAGTGAAAAAGAGAAAAGTGAAAGATGTGAGATGAATGTGAATGAAGCACCATGACTCGATATTGTGAAACTATCAACAACGCATGCAGTACCTCGTAAGTGAGGAAAGAACGACCCAAGAAAATCCTGCACCACGTCATCTGTCGAATCAGAAACCCGAGCCGCACTGCCGGTGCTGGGCGTGGAGTCCCAAGGCAGCCACCTGACTGGCTGTGGAAGGTGCAGGCGGTGGGCAATCACTACTGCCAACTCGTTCTTGGTAGGGCAAGTGGGATAGAATATCCAAAGGAAGGCACAGTGGGTTAGAAAATGTTTCCATCGGCCACGGGGCTTTCACTAGCCCTTGTCATGCTGTGTCACTGGGTTCCCAGCAGCTTGGATCCAGCCCCCTACGAGTAAGACGACCTGACCTAATAGAGGCTAATGACCTAACAACCACACCTACTGATGCTAACTGGTGCTACCGGCGATCGGCCATCCCCGGGAACTACCTAGGCCCGAGTTATTGGGTGCTCCCGTTGCCCGTCGTGTTGCCCGTGAACTGTGCCCTGTCAATGCTCGAACAAGGACTCGTACGGTGTCGCTACCGACCTCCCTCTGTGCCTCTCCTGCAGCTTGATTCCTAGCAACCTCCATTGATTGACTGTGCATATCTAGGTACAGACAATCCCCAATTTCAAGGGACCTGTGGTGCTCTTGGTGCTTTTACCTTTCCAAGCTCTGTCACTGACCGAGATTTGCACATGATTTTTACTCGCTAATGAGACTCATCCTGTACACGCACCCCGAACACACATCGCCGGATCCCTCTGTACCACCCAACCTCCCGTACCGAGAATTGTCGCACCCCTGTGATTCGCCTTGCCAGACAGCCACAAATCGACCCAACAGTCTGGTCGCAGCCTAACGGGTTGACGGACGGCCCATAGACCCGGCCACCCGACACAACTGTCTTCTCACTTCGCTTCTTACACTACTCGCACTACTCCCTTGCTCCTACAGCCGCCGTCGTCACCATCCATTCTTAGTCTGTACTCCATACTCGTACAGCTATGCACCTTCGTGCTTTGAGATCAACGCCTTGCTTCCTCTTCGAAACTCGATGGGTCGGTCTTCGGTTCGACAAAAAGAAATCACCTCTCATCTCACCCCTGGATCCTTGTAACCCTACACCATCCTCGCCCGTCAAGATTACAATAACAAGCGAGAGCTGAGTGACAGTTGAGAACAAAGAAAAAGAGGCCAATGAATCGTCCAAGTGACACGTTTTCTAGTCGGAATTCTGCCGTACGGCGACCCCTGCACGGCGTCCTTTGCACCTCGCCAGGCGAACCAAGGTGCGGATCCTCATACTCGCAGCACCCGAACCTGCAACAAAAGACAACGCATTCTCACACGAACCACGTATCTTTTCGAGAAACTTTTCAGAAACGAGCGGCGTGCAGAAAGAGTTGGACATGGAACCATGTCTCTGCACATCAATCTGAAATGAAGGATCACCAGGTCAATCTACAAACCGATCAAAGTGAAACCAGTTTTCCCAATCGTACTTACACACCGCGATATACATGACCTGAGCGGGACCGAGAACCAGCAAGTCAAGGTGATTTACGTGCAGCTCCCGAAGCTACCATCATGTCCGAACTCTGTTGTATGCCTTCTACCCATCCGTGAAAGCTCCAAAGCATTGCCTGGGATTTCAATTGCGACTGTCCCAGCCTCCTGTCTGGGACCCCTTGTCTCCAGCTGTCCCCGTTGCTTAGCCCACACCAGGTGCATTGCCTTTGCAGATTCCGCCATAAAACCGACCCTCTGATCCTTTAGCACTCTGCAAACAGAAACCTTAGCACTAGCTTCTGGGTCGGTGACCTATCACTATGTGACACATATTAGCTTACTGGAAATCACAGGTATCCACCATCTCTGAGATGTCAATCATCATCTATCCGCTCAGCGGGACGAGTCGTGCTCGTGACGAGATGACCAAGAGTTCTAATCCGAATTTTGTGAGCCCCTTTGTGCAAGCCCCGAGCTGGGGTGGTATTGCATCAAACACGATTCCGAGCCAACCCGGGAGAAGCTCTCACAGAGAGCCAATGCACCCGCCAGGCCCTCTGTTTTCGTTTTTCCCCCTGTAGGAGAAATGCCATGCACCTCGATTCCACTCCAAGCACGAGACTTGGTTTCCAAACCGGACAGTTTGAGACTTGCATGCCCCGACCTCAAGCCTCGTTCTTGTCGGCATTCGACTTCTTTGTTCTTTTCCAAAGGCAGACTGTGCTCACCGCAGAAAAGGTGAATAGAATGCTGGAATACCAAAAAGGTCAGGTGCGGAGAAAATTTAGGGGGAATAATAGGGGAAACTCACCAGAGTGCAATGCTCAAGCCCCAAATGGACTTCATTTCCAAACATGTGGCCTTGGAAGTGCCAATCCATTGGGAATAATTGACTTTACCACCCTTATTGAGACTATTACCGAGTGCCGAAGTAAAGTCGTATGCGCTCGAGGTGGCATTGGATATCTCATCCAGAATCACACAATTGAGGTATGAAAGTGGCTTGCCAACGACAACAGAAACAACAATCAAGGCAATGAGAAAAAGAGCGTCGATGCCAGTGCTGATCAGGAAAGGAAGGATGTTGTCGAAGTAGAGAATGACGGTGATGGCACAATACAACACAGCGATACACACCTAAAGCGCCTGGTTAGGACAATACTGCTGACTGTGGACAGACCTGACACCTACAATGCTCAGGATAGCGACGAGGACCGAGGGCGGTGTTGCTCCAGCGTTGACCATCTCCGAAATGAAATTGGCTGTGATTCCAATGACGGCGATCATGGATGCCATCTGAAGAGCCCGAGTGACTTTGAATGTCGCACCGAGGACGCCGTGGTCAGGACCCATGTTGAGATACAACGACAGAAAAGATGGAATATGATTCAAGGAAGGGAATGTGGCCGTGAAACGACGCAGCTAGAGAACGTGGTGGATGGCGTCGAGCCAAAAGGTGTACAAACAAAGAAGAAGGAGAGTATGTTGCGTCTGCGTCTGAAGACTGAAAGATAATCTAAGGAATGCTTCTTGGATCGGAAACAGATGCGTTGGTTCAGAGGAAGTGTGTTGCAGCTGGTTCAGAAAATGAAGAACTGGACCAGCGAAATGGAGGGCGACTATGGCTTAAGTATTTGAGATGGTGATCAATATCGGTGGATGAATACCAAAACATTGTGGACGTGTTGCATGCTGAGAGATGAAGCCAGCTGATGTCTCTGATGTCTCTGGCCAGTCTCAAACCAAGGGAATGGATCCCATAACGGATGGTGGTTGTCTGCTCTGGACCACGACGAGGCTGTTTCGGCCAGGGCGCCAAGAGTCTATTTCGGGCCATTGTGCCTGCCATCCGCCATCTACGCACTTGCTCTTGGGCGGCTATTTTCCTTCTCTTCTACACCAAGGTGCGTTGCCGCCAACCTCATGGCCATTCAGTCTCAGCGCTGCGATTTGTTGAGGGCGCGTCTGGTCAAACTAGGACGTGCCTTGGACATTGGTTGGCGTTTCAACAGCAGAAGAGATTTTCGACGTCGGTAAAAGGTGTACCTGGTACCGAGTACCCAATAACAAGTCACCCGATGTCTCGTCAAGATCTTGACAAGCTTGACAAGGTCCTCGGTACGTGGAACTGAGCCGATTCCAACCTTGAAAGGCAGCGAAGGCAATCGGAGGCTGCCACTCGCCTGGCCTGCCGTGCCTGTGCAGGATACTGATCATCGGCGGCTTCCAGGCTCGCAGGCTCCAGCCCCCGGACACCTAAAGCCGCCAATTGGTGGCTCTCGCCTGGATGGCCAATTGATGAGCTGCCCGCCAACTGGTTCCCGGTTAGTGCTTGATTGGTGCTTAGAGCTTCGACGTTTCCCGTCCATTGGCTCCACCAAATGGTCCGTCCATCCAATACATCGACAGCTACTCGGTACCTATGACTGCAAAAATTTCCTTATCGTTATCAGGATCTGTCTGGGAAACTGTCAAGCTGGGGCACAGTGTCTTTGATGCGTGGCTTGAGAAGCGCATAATTTTCTATCTTATCACAGCTGCAAAAAGCTCTTCAAGTGTCAATCCAAGTACTAATAAAGCTCTTTCAATCCGCCTGTTCCACACCGCTTGTCAGTTCTTATATTACCCAAGATACCATCGTCAACACCTCGATCTCATCTTAACTTTTTGTGAGACTTCGCTCCGCACGTCACCTCGTCATCGGATCTCGTCCTCTCGCAGCAGCACCCTTCGTCACTGGCCACTCCGCATCTTTTTTGGCTGCACGACATTTCCCCATCCCCACTCCCAAGCCGGCCACAATTCATTCTGCTCGGCTGCGGCCAGTGACTCCGCCATGTCGCTCACGCGAGTTGCGTCGGTCGATGGCTTCGAGCGTGAGAGAAGAGGCTCTCACGTCTCTTCGCATCGCAGAATGAGTTTCAATCCTGTCAGCGAATGGATCCCGCCCACGGACCGGAAACCCAGTCTGGTCTCGGTTGCTCTGCAGTTTGAAGAAGTTTCGAAGCGAAAGCGCATAGGTATGTGAATGACCCATGTAAGGGACGCACAAGATCCCCACTGACAGGCCTATGCTGCCACAGTCCAGGTTGTTGTTGCCATAATATATTGCCTGTTCGCGGCCGGAATAGTTTTCGGCTACGCGGCCATCAAGCCTGTCTTGATCGATGAAGGCGTCTTCAAAGACCTGTGTACGCCAGAAGAGGTGGACCAACACGTTTCGCCATGTTACAAGCAGGAGATTCGGTTGAACTTGATGTTCACTGTGGCAGCTGTCTCGACCAATGTCGCAGCCCTCCCTATCGGAACCATCCTCGACAAGTACGGACCCAAGGCCTGTGGAATCATAGGCAGCATCTTTCTGACCACCGGTGCCTTGCTCTTTTCCTTCGCCTCCCAGGTTGACGGTGACCTCTTTACTCCAGGATACTTCTTCCTGGCCCTTGGCGGTCCTTTCGTCTTTATCTCTTCCTTTCAACTCTCAAACACCTTTCCACAAAACTCAGGCTTATACTGGCGCTCCTGACGGGTGCCTTCGACTCCTCATCAGCGCTCTTCCTCATCTTCCGCCTCATTTACGAAGCCACCGGCGGCAAACTGAACACCCACCGCCTCTTCCTCCTCTATCTCATCGTGCCTATCTTCATCTTCATCGTCCAGGTCTTTATAATGCCAAAGGACTCGTACAAAACTGTAAGTGAAGTGGTCAAGGACGCTGAAGAGCAAGTCAACGCTCCCACCCCACCCGAAGCATCCGAAGATGAACGTCGCTCTCTGCAAGAACGAAGAGAAAGTACTATCCAGGAGATATCCTTACTCCTGGACAAGTCGACCAACACAAAACGCCAGAAGAGAGAAGAGCACAAGAACGCGAGGTCGGGTGTGTGGGGAGCTATGCATGGCTATTCCGCCCTTCAACAGATCAAATCGCCATGGTTCTGGCTCATCACGTGCTTTACCGTCGTGCAGATGACGCGGATCAATTACTTTGTGGCCACGATTCGGCCGCAAGAACGTTACCTTCTAGGGTCTCCAGAGAGCGCGAAATTGGTGAATGACTTTTTCGACGTGGCACTTCCTCTGGGAGGTGTTTTGAGCATCCCGTTTATTGGCCTGTTGTTGGACAACACATCCACACCTTTCGCCTTGGGATTTCTGGTGGTCGTAGCCACCATTATTGGTGTACTGGGCTGCCTCCCTTATATGTGGGCGGCCATCGCCAACGTCTGCCTTTTCGTCGTGTACCGGCCCTTTTATTATACCACTGTCTCGGACTACTCTGCAAAAGTATTTGGGTTTCAGACCTTTGGCAAAGTTTACGGTCTCATAATCTGCCTCGCAGGGCTCTTCAACTTCTTGCAGAGTCCTTTGGATGCAGTCACGCATATGGTGTTCAACAATAACCCGATCCCTGTCAACGTGATCCTTATGAGCATCGCGGTGATTGTGGGCTCCGCGCTGGTGACGTTCACATCGATCAAGGCGAGGACGATGAAGAGAGACTTCTTGGAGGATGAGGCTGAAGGGGCCACAGAGTCCCTGATGCCCAGTGCCATGACGAATGGGAGCGGCTATGGGACATGAGAGAAAAGTGAGATTGATGGGTGGAGTTGTCAGCACCGGCAGAGCATTGTCACTCTCAAGACTGGAGATATCCCAGCTTCTTGCGCCGGATTGTTCCCTCGAGCTGCGTATGTTGTTTTGTTTTCTATTTCCTCTTTTTTTTTTTGACACCAGTGCAACACGAAAAGCAGCCCATCCGGCCGGATCCAGTTTGGGAGGGAAATTGTCGAGTTTTACTTTGCAACGGCGACAAAATATGGCCTGGTGTATAAGCAGGCACTCTTGAGTTCAAGAGAAGAAGGGAGAAAAGTTCTCGCTCGCCTGTTGGACGATGATGCATTAACTGATCCCGGAAGTGACCGGGGGCAAAATGGGAATGGGCTTCGTCGCTTTTATGACCAGGTCAGGCCAGATGATCTCAGATCGATTGACATTTACGGGATTCGTGGAACGTACCAGTACTTGCTGTCCAGTACGGTCCCAATGTCTATAAGAGAGAGGGAATTTTTGACGCGAGTTACGGAGTGAGGATATCCGGGTATTAGTACGTATATACAGCACCCTAGCAAAAATATCCGTCCACCCCACCATTTTTCCACCTACTAGATTTTCAGCCACCACCACTTGTTTCTTTAATTACTTCAACCACGTACGCTTAATCTCTCTGTAACTACTGTTATAATGACAAAAAGCAATGAATATTCTGATTTTGTACGTGGTACAATCAACGGACTTCATTTAGCTGGAAAATCGCAGCGAGAGATCGCCGATATCGTTCAAATACCTCGCAGTTCAGTTCAGTACATTCTCAATCATCTTGAGTCACAGAGCCACCAACGCCCTGGAAGACCTGAAAAACTATCAAATACTCTAAAGAGAAGACTCGTCCGTTACGCAAAGAGATTTCCTAGGCATTCCTATCAACAGTTGATCGATAATAACGATCTTGATGTCTCAATTGATACCGTTCGAAGAGTACTACGCGACTACGGATTACGCCGCTGGATGGCTAAAAACAGGCCTAAACTAAGTAAGGAACATGCTCGTAAACGCCTCGAGTTCGCTCTTGCGCATAAAGACTGGACCTAGGAGGAATGGTCGCGAGTTATTTGGTCAGACGAATGTTCGATACTCCGTGGCAGTGGGATCGCACGCGAATGGCTATTCCGTACGCCAGAACAGAAGTGGAAAAAGGACTTTATTACACCTCGAGGTAAAGCCCAGGACCTCTCGATCATGATCTGGGCAGCAATCTGGGGCCAGGAGGCGTCAGACGCCGTTATTCTATCGCGCGACTGGGAGTCAAAAAAGATGGGCTATTCGGCCAATTCCTATCTCGAAGTGCTTGAGGAAAACATTCCTACCTGCTAGGAACCAGGTAGGATATTCATGCAAGACAATGCCCCAATTCACAAAGCGAAAAAGGTCATAGAATGGTTCGTAGACCGTGGAATAATAGTAATGGATTGGCCACCGTTTTCGCCTGATTTAAACCTAATTGAATCCCTCTGGTTTGAACTAAAACGCCTCGTCAACGAGATCGATCCTGGCCTTAAGGACACTACTGGCGATAGCGATGCTATCAGGCAGCGATTTGCAAGCGCAATTACTAGGGCCTGGGCCAGTATTAGCCCTGGAAAGATCAAGGCAGTGGTCAAGTCAATGGATAACAGGATCAACGAAGTTATCGCCGCCGAGGGCTGGTATACGCGATATTAATAGTTTTTTTTTGCGGAGCTAGGTTTATGACTATTCGGCTAGAGATCCTACAATTTGTATTAAATTATCTCATAAATTGAGTGTGTGGTGGCTACTTGTTATAGAGGTGGTAAGGGTGAAAACATCTGGTGGGGTGGGGGTGGACGGATATTTTTGCTAGGGTGCTGTATGAACCAAAGATACGTATATGTAATACTATGACCGCCCGAGATACTCGCGTACGTACATGAGTTAGGTACCAATCAAATATTCACTTCATACCTGCCGTCTGTACCAGCGAATGCGCTTGTAACAGACTGAACGATGCACTTTGCGAGCTCTCGGTCCGTTACGTAGTTGGTACATGTAGTTGGTAAATATTAGTATACATGTACCTCGTACTCGGTACGAGCATGTCGAAACGTCGAAACATGTCGAAGCAATTTATTGGGAGGAGGACTGACGAATGTATATCTACGAGAATCGGCGGAGCGAGTTGTAACGGCGAGATTGTAGATACATGGGACGAGATGAGACTGGCTTGTACATGTGATTGAGTGTATGGCGGATCTGGCATCTGAATATCATATCATTCACGAACTTCACTAAAGAATGCATGGCTGCTCGTTTGTCTCTCTTGGAAGCTGTAAACAAGGACTGTAGTTTTCTTTTCGACGGAAGGGAGGGAACGTTCGGATGGAGTTGTTCCCCAAGTGCGGCGCATGTAAGTTTCGTCTCTGAGTATCTTTTTTGAAGCGGAGTATAATTGACGGAATGGCTACCGGTGTAGTCCTCTGCGCGACCACGCGACTGTGTAGATGGATTCTCCAACCTTGGTCGAGGATCAACTAGCCACCATGAGAAAGTGCGATATTAATCGTCCTTGTCCCGACAGTCAAATCACATCAATCCGAATCCGCCTCATCGCGAATCCCTCCTGAGCGGCCCACTCAATCCACTCGCCTTTCTGTCTCCTGATTTTGTACATTCGTTCCTTATAATACATGCGATATCGTCAGCGGCCGGGGCCGGCGCGGCACCAAATAACGCCTGAGTGGTGCCGTTCTCTGCAGAACTGGCGGTTGGAGTCGGAGTAGCGAGATGATTCGTTGTGAACATGGTGCAAAAAGGTGGCCTAGAATCCCGGGAGAAGCATCTCACTCCATTCCGAGTTGAAGAATGCGACGGCAGCCTAAACAAAGAAAAGGTCAGTCCATGATCGTCAAGAGTGGAGGACCACTTGGATTGGAAAAGGAAAAGGAAGTGCCCGCGCGAGGCGACTCTAGCAGGAGAAAACTTACTCCAAACATGGCCACACTGATGACAACACTCGAGTTCTCCTCGGAGGTCAACGTATGATATACCTGGCCGAACCAGCCTTTGGGTTGGGACCGACGGGTCGCGGGCTGAACTGTGATGCGCTTGGGAGGCATTGTGGAAAGAAGTGTTGGAGAGTCGGCTGCTGGGGGTGTCTTGGGCTATTCAACTTTGCGGAGTCAAAATTCCCTTACGTTTCGAGAATGTGCAACGAGGACAAAGGGCGATGGATGATGGTGTAGATTTGAAAAGTAGTTGGAACTGCTCTCTAGCTAAATGAATGACCTCCTGCGCAATAAATCGCAGCTTGGAAATTTTGGAGAATCTGGATACGGTGGCGCGCAGGTCTTGTCTAGTGAAGTATCTAGTGCGGATCATTAAGCCAAGGTCTACCTCAAAGTGCTGCTCGTGCTCCACGTGCTCCATCCATCGTGCTCCACGCATCTCCTCCTCCCCCCTTAGTCTCCCTCATCTCTCCCTCTCTACCTAGACAGTTATGGGCAGCTTTCTAACTCCAATCCTGGTCTCCTTCTCTTGCTGATCTTGTTCTTTTGCATCCAGCCACATTTTCCACTTTGCGTTTCGGTCGACCCTAGCAAGAAGCCACTCCGGAGTATGACCCTGCATTTTGTCGTCGATTCCAAGCCGAGCAGCATCCTCATTGACCCATCGGACAAGATCTTCCACATATGCTTCTTCAGCCCCAAGCTCCGCTAGGCTGTGAAAGTCTCTCCCCAAGCCTTTGGTCCGTACCCGTTCATTATACTCTTCGCGCATTCGTTGCTTGGGTGGCAGCTCGGCTTTACCACTCAATACCCTCGCGACCGCCTGGGCTTGGAACTCGAAAAACGAGAATGTGGCAATGTGATATGGAGCCCCGACAAACGCAAGCGTGGGATCCTCAATGTAAAATATGTCCTTGTGCAGGTTGTGCACCATTTCACCTTCGGCGGTGACGAGCACAAATTCGTCTGCTTCACCGGCTGGAATGTCGTCCCGGTGCAGATGTGGGAGGAACGGATAGGAGGTTATGTATCCTGTACAAAGGATGACTGAATGGATATCCGTCAACGCCTCGCCATTCTCGAGAATTACCTTCCCGGGAATTGGTCCTGAAGCTGGAGCATTGACATCGCGGTCCTCATTCAGTTGGAAGGATTTAACGGGCCCGATTCGCGTGGCGCCTGATGGTAAGAAGCTACTAGGAACGTCGAAAGCTCCGTTTCGAGAACTCTGATAAATCTGCTTCGCATAGGCAGCTGATTCTTTGGCGATGTCGCTCGACGATACGCCAGCACCAACGAGAAGGATGTTCTGGTCTTTGAAAATTCGGGGATTGCGGTATCTTTTCGAATGCCAGACTCGATCGGGCCACCCTTGCTTCCACTCTTGGAGCCCCGGAAAGTTGGGTATACGTGGCATATGGTAATGCCCTGATGCCACGACCACGGCATCAAATGTCCAGCGTCGTTCTACCAATCGCGACCCCAGAGGCTCTTTCTGCAACGTTGTCGTCCGCACGACCCATTCACCAAGATACTTCCGCACCTCCTCAACGCGAGTGTGGTACTGTGTGACTGCGGAGACGCCATGCTTGAGTGCAATGTTCTGGATGTATTCCTCCAATACGTTTTGGTTGACGATATCCTCAGTGCCTTCAGGCCACGCGAGCAAACTTGTTCTCATCTCCCTGGTTGAGACGTTGTTCTTCAGGCCGGCATAACATGGCCCTGGTGGTGCATGAGCAATCTCCAGCTTGTCGTTGTCCTCGTTCTCCGGTGGAGGAGTGCTGAATGCGAGCTCCGGCCTTGTCTCATAGTCGCCTTTCGATGGGAGCTCATTCGGGTAGGAGGGATCGACTGATGAACGCTCGTCAAAGTGCCATACTCCGCCGGCGATTCCTGATCTCTCGAATAGAACTACCTCGAGGCCGTGTTTCAACAGGTGTGCAGCTGTACAGACGCCGCTGATACCGGCACCTATCACGGCGACTCGGTTACTCCTATTTTGGACCATGGTTTGCGGAAGGATATCAAAGATGTTTCTCCGATAACATCACCCTCGAGAAAGATCCTTGCAAGTGGCTCGTCCCGCCTTAAGAACTATAAGAAGCCGCGGGTGTGTGGTGTCTCATTACAGGGCCTGCCAATCAAAGGTGGTCTGACGAGTTCCCTTCACGAGAGGGTACATATCAGCAAATACCCTCTTCCAAGCACGCCATAGGTGTTGTGCTTTTGGCCAAACTATAATTTGACCGACCCCCTCGGCGTTATGACACCTTATGCTCGATAGCTTCATCGAGGGATGACAAATGTACACAATCCAGCCAACACTGTCGGTAATGATTTCGGTTCATCAAGACCTCATTGACGGCGTTGACACATCTGAATACTATCCACCTCGGGCTCTTGTTCAGCTACACACCTGTCTGCAGACCTCTCCAGACTTCTAGTCTTCCAGACACCTAGGTTGGCCCTCGAATATCCCGAATTCGTCACACGACTGGGCCGAGTTTTCTCTTTCTTGCCAGCTCCCACTTCCACAAGACCCTAATTACCAATGCGCAGACAATCATCCCGGCGCTCAAACATGCAGAAGTGATAAACCCTCTGTGGTACCTCGGGGCGTCAATCTGCTGCCACACTACTAGCGGTAACCAAGCTTGAAACACATAGGCCAACTCGTTCATGGTCCCCACCACAATTGCCCTTTCTTCGTTGTCATCTGTGCAAATTTCGTGCGCCCAAGCCATGCACAAGCCACTCAGGCCGCCACCACATCCGGCCAGAATGTAGCACGCCCAGTGCCACCCAACTGGTATGTCCCAGGCTGCAAGACTCGCGTAGGAAACTATCGATACTAGACCTCCGAAGACGATCGGGGGCCATCGGGCGCCGCGGAAGATAGTGTCCGAGGTCCAAGCATAGATGAGAGTACTGACCACCTGCACTGCATATGTGGTGGTCGGATATGTATTGATCTGCGAGATGGTGTACTTGGGGTGTGTCGAGTCCTTGAGATACTGTGCAAAGGTAGGCTGGCTGACTCCTGCTCCGGCATTGTTGAAGGTCATGTACAAGGCCGCCAACATGTAAATCTTCCAAGATGTGAAGATTTTCTTGAACTTGGCCTTGGTGTACGGGGCTCTCTGGGCGCGGCCTTCCAGCTCCATCCGCTTGCGCGCATACTCGCGCTCCGCCGGGGTGAAATACCATGCCGTGGTGATTTCGGGAACGTCAGGAAGCAGGAAAAACCCGGAGAGAGCAATTGGGAGAGAGATGATTCCGTCCACCACGAAGAGCCATTGCCAGCCCTTCAAGCCTCCTTTGCCCCCGAGGTGGTAGACGGCGGCCATGAGGTATCCGGAAAACATGCTCCCAATGGCGGACGAGGTGTGGAAAATACAGGACCGTTTTGCCAATTCATCTCTCCGGTACCACGATCCGATTACGTATTGCATGCCTGGGTAGAATGTCGCTTCGGCAAGACCGATGAGGAATCGGAGGGCATAGATCGAGCCGGCGGAGTTGCACTTTGCGAGGCAGAAGGTCAACACTGCCCACACAACCTCCATGAGCGGGATCCAGATTCGCGGACGGACGCGGGTGAGGATCATGTTTGCTGTTACAGGTCCGTCAGTCACAGTCACTGAGAGCCCGTCTGGCTGGCCCAAGGGGATCACTGCTTACACGGCACTTCGCCAATGACATATCCCACGGTCCAACATGTCTGCATATAGTTCAGCTGGTTCTTGTACAGGCCCAGGTCCTCCTTCATGCCTGACACGAACGCATTGTTGATGTTGATCTGGTCGAGATACTTGATGAAGTACCCCAGGGTGGCGAACGTGAGCACCGCGGCGTCGAGCTTGAACAGGAACCGTCGTTCCTCTGGCGACTTGTCCAGCGTGTCCCAGACATACGACTGCCATTTGCGCTTTGGCTTGGCCTGGATCGTGTTGTCTGAGATCTTGCTGTTGGAGCTAAGCGTCTCGTCCACCGCCACCGGCGTCGTCGACAGATCGGTCTCGACCCCCTTGACGGTGATCTCTTTGCTCTGTTCGTAGAAGGACATCTTGGTAATTCTTGGTGCCCAGCCCAGTGGCTTTCCCACTTTTGCTCCTCTCCGTGGGCAATTCGTTTTCCGCTGGAGAGATATGCCAATGGCCTTCTTCGAAGCTCCCTTTTTAAACTTTCTCTGGGCTTTTTCTTCTTGTTTTTGAAAGCTTCTTTACGGAGGCACCTCCCAGCACATGAACGGGCCATCGAGTCTCCCCCCTCTAGACCATCGCACCTTTTAACGAGATATTGCGTGCTCCTCATTGCCGACGCTCTCGAACCCTAGTCGACGCACATTGCTCGGCCGCGATGTGCGCACACGGCGTACTCGGTGTAGCGAGCCATTCTAGTGTTCCTTATAGCCGGGGGAAAGGGGGCGATCTGCGTTGGTTGTCCAATGCAAGGATGATGGCGACGAACCCTTTGAGAGCGTCTGCATAAGGCCCCCTCCCCACCGGCCAGATGATACCACGTCGTGCACGTCGCACGCATTGCATTATTGTTGATTGCCAGAAAGCAAGGGTCTCTGTCGATGGACGAGCAGCAAATAGGGGGGTTAAAGCACGCCATTTGCCCCCACGTGACTGCGGCTGCGGACCGGTCCATGTACCTCCCCTGATCGCTCTGTAGAGATCAGCTGAGTATCGAGACACTCACACGTTGACATGGTATTGATTGGAACGATAAGGAACCTCTCTGGAAAAGCGGGGGTTTGGGATGGTTCTGTATAGGTACAGAAAGGGCGTGAGCGTGTCTCTCCACCGGGGGGGTGTGGGTGGATGGGTAGCTTTTGCCCCCTTGGGAGAGGTGGTTGCAAATCGGTAGAGTAGCTTTCGTCCGTCTTCATGCGGCTAATCGATCTTCTCCTCCGTAAGTGGACGGAACGTTCGATAACCGGCTGCGGGCACGCAATGAGGGATTCTGATATCGCAATCTTGTTGTCTCTGAGCAAATGTACTGAGGTCGTAACCTGGCATTCTGGCAATCTGGCTCTGTAAGCAAGTCGGGATTTGTGGAGTAATCTTTGAAACTCTTTTGTTCCAGTGCTGCTTGAAAAAGAGATGCTCGGTGATTGATTGTCAGACCGTAGTCTTCCTTACCCCGTTTGTCTCTCTCAGAGGAATCTTTGTCCTGTGGAAAAAGGACAGAAGAGTTCAATCCGTCTCTCAGAATGGCACCAGCACCCATTGATCCCACCATCACGGACTTTGTCGTCCAGAAAAAGGACACCTTGGGACTGCCCGAGCCGGCGTACCAGAGACTCGTGAAGGCGGGCATCGATCTTTCAAACGGATACCCGTACCGCCCGAACCGGCCGTTGTATCTCCAAGACGTGTACAACATCCGGAACAACGAGCGCAAGCACGTCGACGCCGGTGCTCGCGCCGACAAGTCAAAGAGCGCTCTGTTCTCCGCCGCGACCAAGGTCACCGACCTGACGGCCTACATTGGCACCGAGATAGAGGGGCTCCAGCTCAAGGACCTCACCGACCAGCAAAAGGATGAGTTGGCGCTGCTGATCGCCGAACGCAGCGTGGTTTTCTTCCGAGATCAAGACATCTCGCCGCAGCAGCAGAAGGCGCTGGGAGAATACTATGGCGAGGTTGAGATCCATGTAAATCAGACCCTTCTTGACATAGTTGAAAGTGGTTCCCTGTGCTAAGATTTGAATCCTGTTTGTTTCTCCTTTGTCGGAAACTTATAGCCTCAAGTCCCCCAAGTCCCAGGTGTTCCTGGCGTCACGGTAATTTGGCCAGCCCTGCAAGCGCAAGAGTTCCCGGCCAGCTTCCGCAAGCCTGGAGGCGCTTCGCGGTGGCACACGGATTTGGTCCACGAACGACAGCCCGCGGGCATCACCCACCTCCACAACGACACCGTCCCACCCATCGGGGGAGACACGCTCTGGGCCAGCGGCTATGCAGCCTACGAGAAGCTGTCGCCAGACTTTCGAAAATTGATCGATGGTAAGTACGCCGTGTACCGGTCAGCTCATCCGTACCTCGACCGTGAGAACCCAACCGGCGGGCCGAAATATATCGAACGAACTCACCCGTTAGTCCGCGTGCACCCGGCGACCGGCTGGAAGGCGTTGTGGGTGAACAGAGCCATGACTGATCGAATTGTCGGGCTTGACAAGCCCGAGAGTGACCTCATCCTGGGGTACCTGTACGATGTGTACGAGAGGAATGTCGATATCCAGGTTCGGTTCAAATGGACGCCGGGCACGAGTGGTATGTCCTTTTCCCCCTTTCCATCAACAGCAGTTGTCTCATCAAGTTCATTTTGTTGGCCGCTAACGGAACCAATTTTGATTCGAAACAGCTCTTTGGGATAACAGAATCACGGTGAGTTTTGTTGCTTTCCATGGCTAAACCCGCCCTCGACTGCTGACTTGCTAACTCTCTCCGAGATCCATAATGCTTCTTGGGATTATGCTGGCAACTACCCGCGACATGGTACACGGGTCACTTCTCTGGCGGAGAAGCCCTTCTTTGACCCTAGTGCGCCGACGAGACGGGAGGCTTTGGGGCTATTAGGGCCGGACGAGAAGCAGGTCGATGGTGTCTTGGTAGAGGGTTAGGCAAGTAGGTGCTATTTTGGATTGGGGGTTTCATGTCGAAGGGGAGGATGAGGAGGGTAGGAAGTAGACAGGTGGCTATATAACTCAATGTATCAGCCTGACCTGCTTTTTACTTGAGAATCTGCTTGGTATAGCCTTTAGGGAACCCCTATATGTGGAGAGAAGAGTAGAACAAATTGACTGCTGTGGAATGGATCTGCCATCTCGTATCTCACGTGCACGTAAGGCTCTGTTCCCCCTTTAATGGATCTGTTTTGTGGGTCTCATTTCTTGGCATAAAGGCTTGGCAACAACTGCGACTTCGTGTCAAACTCGTGATGAGAGCAACTGGGCACAACTCGTGCTTCAGCAATTTCAAGTGACTGATGAGGGACAGTGGCCAGCTACTCAAGCTCGTCATGGCGGCTGCGCTAGATGCACGTCCTCCTCATCTTGGCAGCCTGTGAATCAATCCAGTATCAAAAAGCCTTTTGACTTCCAGATCGACCCGTCTTGATTCCATGAGGACCTCCAGTCCAGATCGACGGGCTCGCCATGTCGCCATGGCTCACCTTTGCGGATCCAGAACTCCAACACCTACTAGCCGATGGGAGGACGGGGGCTGGCGTGGATTGTCATCTTCTGACCTTTCCCGACTGGCGAATTGTATGCACCACCCAACTCTGGTAGACGGAAAATGCGCAACAAGCTCATGCATATCACCTGCGGCTGTGATGGTTCGTACTGGGCAGACGAAGTCTCCAGAACATAAGCCAGCTTGGGGCTCTGCTATGTTCCTTCAAGGGGTTCAGCTCGTCGGTACCGTCTCCAACCTACGGATCTAATCTTCTGTTCCCAAGGACAGACGAATAACATGAGTTCGCTGAAGCCGTGTCGATCGGTTCTGAAGAGGGGTCTGAGACCTGCGAAACTTTCTGCTGCATGTCCTCATTGACAGGAGAAGATGAATGCTTTTCCATGTGCAAGGAAAGCCAAATTCGAATTTCATCGCCACATACTTAATGCGCATAAATCTGGGATCTACCCCGAGGTTTTTGCACCTCCATCCTCAGTCCTCGAGCATTACCCAGGTACGTAGCAACCATGGGATCACCCACCTCTAGGAGTTCGTCAACGGCGTCTTCGACCCGGGCTCGTCGTGCTTCAACGGTGTCCTCTGTGGAAGCAACCGGAGATGGAACGTCAGATGATGCTGGCCCCTCGGATAGACCCCATGATGTCGACACTCGCGATCATGCCGAGGTATGCAGTTACACTTGTTTATCTGAGAGAGTCGCTCTGACCTGAGCAGAATTCCACCGCCTCCGAACACCTGAAATGGTCTCTTCCCGTCTTGCGACATCCTTCCAACGCCTCTTCTGCCAACACCCACGCTACAGCGTGTACCTCGTCGCACACGAACGAGATGCGCAGAAGGATGTCCAATATCACCAAACGGGCTTCCGTTGCCATAGTCGATGCCGCGCATAAGGTTGATCCCCTTACAGTAACGCAAGGCAACCCTCTGGGGCTTGCGATCAACGAAATCCGAGGCGTTTCCTCGGCTGGCTACTCTGCACCAGGCCAGTTTGATGCCCGCCGCTACTCTTGCGAAACGTCCGAAATCCCCGCTATATCCGCTCCAGAGCTTGCCCGAACCTCCCAAGCCTTCTCGGACGATTCTACGGTTCGCCCAGGCATGAGTGAGAAAGAGGATGACTATTTGATCCAGCGACTCGCAATGCACGACGACATCGAGCGACTCTCAACCCTCAAACGCATCCTTTACAGGCTCTGCCCACTCTTGGTCATCATTACGATTGGAGCTAACTGGTTGTATTTCGTTCTCCGCGTCAAGTTCACCGTAGCTGCCGAGAATGCTGCACATGATGTATTCTGGATGGCGTGGGCTTTCATTATCGTCGAGCTCTTGGTTTCACTTCCGGTGTTGCTGCAGAGTCTCTGGGGATGGCATATTATTGGGTTGAGGAAGAGACCAAAGCTTCGCTTGGTCGGAGACAACGTTCCTTCGGTCGACGTGGTCATCACCTGCTGTCGGGAAGAAGACGATCTGATCCTCGATACCGCCAAAGCAGCCTGCAACATCGACTATCCTAGCGAACGGTTTCGCGTCATGGTCTGCGACGACGGGAAGTCTGAATCATTGCGGAATTTGGTGGAGAAGCTTGCCTTGACTCAGTATCCGAACCTCTACTACCGCTCAAGACCGAAATACCCTGGCGTCCCACATCACTTCAAGGCCGGTAATTTGAATGATGCTATCGAAGAGACCAAGAAACTACCGGGAGGGGCGGCCAACTTTCTTGCGGCCCTTGATGCTGACATGATTCCCATGAAAGACTGGCTCCGGGCACTCCTGCCTCACATGCTTCAGGATCCAAAGTGCTCGATGGCCTGTCCACCACAGGTACGTTAGGCGCCTCTTTCCTTCTGGCGAAGGCGGTATTTACTGACGTTCGAGTAGTTATTCTACAATGTGCCAAGGGATGATCCTCTCTGCCAGAGCTTGGATACCTTTGTCCATATCGCGGAACCGATCAAGGACTCTCTCGGTGTGGCCTGGTGCACTGGATCAGGTTATGTTCTGAGACGTTCTGCCCTCGCCTCGATCGGAGGATTTCCCACTGGATCTCTTGCTGAGGATGTCTGCTGTTCGAGCATGCTTCTTGGCTCAGGCTGGAATACCGCCTTCGTCCACGAGCCCCTGCAATTTGGAACTGTGCCTGATTCTCTAGTGAGCCACTTGAAGCAACGCACAAGATGGGTAAGTCGGTCACACATTGTACCTTTGTCGGGTTGCTAAACTGTCACAGACCATCGGCACCGTCCAAACCGCCCTGAAGCTGAGATTCAGCTTATGTGGTCCGCTGGTGAAGCAAATGACCATCGCCCAGCGACTGTGCGGGTTTGTCTACACAATCTCCTCACTGTTCACCGTCTTCCTCGTGGCGTCGATGTTCACTGCACCTCTTGTGCTCGCTTCCGGCGGCAAGCTTGTCCCATACGCAGACAACAATCAGTTGCGATGGCTCATTCGCTCTGCATTCCTCAGCATGCTCTTGAACCGTGTGAACGAGATGATCTCCTTCTTGCCCTCGGGGTATCGCACTGGCCAGAGAGATACCAGGGCTCTGTTGTGGATGTCACCATGTGAGTAGTTTACCCCGGCGACATGTTTGAGCCCTCTAACCACGTCTTTCAGTCCACGCCATCTCGGTCATCCGCACCTTCGTCCTTCCCAAGTGGTTGGGAGGCAAAGTCGCCGTCTTCACGTCGTCCGGGTCACAAAAGGATCAACTCAACGAACGGGACGCCCGCCTCCGGGCGCCCTTGTGGCGTCGTCTCAAAGTCACCATCTGGGACTGTCAATGCTACCTCCACGTCGCCTACATCGTGTTCATCCTCGCCGCAGTCGGCATCAGTCTGCACGCCAACATCACCAACCCGCAAAACGACACGAAGACCAAAATTCTCATCGACGTGCTGACCCACGCGGGGTGGCCTCCCATCATCTGGATGACCTGCGGCCTGGCCTGCTGGGCGCCCATCAACTACGCCCTCTTCCCGCCCTCGGTCCCCGACAGGGAGGAGCTGCTCGACAGGGACCCCGTCACCGGCGTCGCCTACCCCAAGGAATCGTCCAAGAAGACCCAGACCTCGTGGGTCGCCTGGATCTTTGAGGCCCAGTACACCTTCCTCAGCGTCTACATGACCGCCGCGTGTGTCCTCTCTTTCTGGTTCTAATTGAAACAGTGAGTGTGAGATATTGCGCGCGCGCATGAGAGGGTGTTTGTGTTTGTGTTTGTGCTGGTGGCCGTTGACTGGTGGCTGTTGCTTGCCGTTCCGTGTGGGGTCTGAGTTATGGGGACGGCTATTCCCAAGATATACGAGACAGTATGAGGCAACATGAGACAATACGGTATGGAAAGGAAAATTGGATGGGAAGGAAATCTGTCAGTCGAAGATGATCCAGGGATTGGCAGGGGATTGGCGATAGTCTGGAAGGATCACAATCGTGGGGCGCAGGGTCTGTTCCCGAGGCGGACCGTCATGATATGACATGACATGAATAGACAGAGGATGGATGGTGGGAACTTGGAAAGAGAGTTGATTGTTATGTAGCTAGCTAGTTAGCCAGATTCTATCCTTAAATATCGGCACGCACGAAAACTTGGGGGAGAATACAGATGGAAATTTGCTTTTAGGATATACGAAAACAGCAGCCAGAGATATATCCCCCCATCCTTCTCTTTCCTGTAACCTGTAACCTGTAACTTGTCACTTGTATATAACGCAAATTCCCTGACGATTTATTTGCCACTGTGACTGTGCAGATCCTGAATATAGGCTCTATTCTCTCCAGTCCACACACACACACACACACACACACACAGAGAGAGAGAGAGAGAGAGAAAGAGTCACTCACGACGAGTCCATGCCGTTCGCGGGCGTCGACTTGACCCGCTGATGCGTGCGCAGGGTGACCATCACAAGACCATGTCCACCACTGCCATCACCGCCACTGCCACTGTACCTGCTCCTCATGCGCAGCCTCGCTCCGAACTTGAAAACGACAATGCTGATAGGGTACAATGCGGCGGAGATGACGCCAAAGGTGCCGTACGCCCAGTCGCCGCCCAGGTTGGTGATCATTTGGATGATGGCGAGGGGGATCGCGGCGGCGACGAGGAGGCGCAGGCTGGCGGCCACGGTGAGCGCCGAGAGCGTGCCCGTCGCGGGGTAGGCGTCGAAGAGGTATGAGATGTAGGATATCTGTTTTTTTTGGCGCGAAACAGAAGTTCAGTCAGTCAGTCAATCAATCAATCAATCAATTCAGGGGGGAATAACGACGACATCGTATGTACGGGGGGGGGGGGGGGTTGCATAGGTGCATGGTGGGGTGTGAGTATGATGAGCGGTCAAAAGTGGCAAGCAAGAGGAGGACGGCAAAGGGTTATTTCCGTACCAGAATCATCATACTCCCCCAAACATAGATGCCTGTGCCGACGATGGGCAGAAAGTGATTGATCGAAGGCACGGTCGTGTAGCCGACCCAGAAGAAGGCGCCCGTCATCAAAACTCCGCCGACCATCGCGGGGACGAGCCTGTACTCGATCTCCATCTGCACCATCTCCTGGTCCCTGCACTGCCGCATCTTTAACAGGATCAGGAACTGCTCGATCACGGTCGCCGTGCCGGCGGCGAGCAAAGCGCCCACCACGGCGGAGATGAATGCCAGCCCGGAAGATCGGATGCCGAATCCATACGTCAAATTGAGAGCCGCGGGGACGGCGATGAACCACTGGAATGTGGTGCCGAAGACAAAGGACACGTACAGCGTCGTCATGATGACGATGGGTTCGGTAAATATCATGATCAGGGGGTCGACAACGGTTAGCTGGGCCATGCGGCGGAGAGTGGTGCCCGATTGAGCAGGGGGAAGATCATGAGGTCTGCCCGCGCGTCGAGCTCGTGTGCGGACAATCTCTCGAGCATAGGTCTCTGGAGCGCCGATGCCGATGAGGTATGCCGCGAGACAGACCATCAGGGAAACATACGCCGTCCATCGCCAGGACGTGCTTGGGACGATGCTCCCGAGAATGATGGGTCCTGTGGCCGAGATATCAGTATCTGTCCAAACAAAATGGGACATGGGATTCCAATACCGAAAGCAGCCCCGAGATACGAAGCTAGGGTCAAGCCCGAGTAGTATGTAACAGTAGTCCTCGCAGGCCAGACATCTGCGAATGTGCCTTCGATGAGCACGAGACATGGGCCCCCTCCAAGTCCAGCGAAGAATCGCAAGACGGCCAGGGCTCCAATACTCTGAGCTCGACTGGAGCCAAGGAGAAACAAGGCGCAGATTGGCAGACTGACAAAGTAGACTGGGGCACGGCCAAATCTTTCCGTCACATGAGGAGTGTAGACCGGGGCAAAAGCAATGCCGACAAGGTAAAGGGAGAATGGAGCAATGGCGAGAGTCATTGAGATGTTGAACTCTGCGACCACATCGCCAATGCCAATCGTGTACGACGTGAGCCCAAATGCGCTGTCGATGTGTCAGCTTTAAGCATACTGAGAGGAGGGGAAGTGGTGTACATACACTGCAAAAGCGAACGAGAAGGCGACGAGGGAGACATAGACCTTTCGGTGTAGGGGCCAGTTCTGGGGGTTATCAGGATCTGAGGTCGGCATGGGGTTGCTGATTCCTCCCATTGCCTCCTCCATGGGGCCAGTATGATCCATTGACATCCTATCAGTCTGATCTGCCGACTCCTCTGTCTGGAGTCCCATATACTCTGTTGTCTGCATATGGAGCGGTGTCTGGTCCTCCATTGGAGCAACACTTGTTCGGTATGATTGGAGGTCTCGAAGATGTGATTGAAACGTGCTTGAATGGTGAGGATATGTAGCTCTGTGTCCCAGCTGCTTCTGTATGAATGACAAAAGACAAATCCTTCAAAGAAAGAAAGAGCCTGAACTTATATCTGCTGGAGGAAAGGGAATGAATGTACCCCTTCAACCAAAAAGGCAGATCGGACATTAGTTGGCAGCATGATGTCTAAACAATTTCTTGGCCTACAGCAGCCTCTTTGAACTTGAGTAGGCGGGTCGAGTTTCATGTAGAGAGCTCTCACCAGCCGGTACCGAAGCGACGCTCGCATCCAGCCCGCCGATGGAGCGGATCGACGCATTGCGGACCGCTGGCGCAGCTCCAAACGGGGAACTTCGTGTGCAGTGGGCCGCGATATCGTGACGAAACCACATAACGGCTCGTTGTCAGGCCCATTTCAGATCCTCCTCAAGGAAAATATTATCAGGTTGTCCAATCCAAAGCGAGCTCGGCGACGGGGAATGACAAATGTGCTACAGCAACGTGCTATCAATGGCTATGCTTGCAGGTAGTCAGGCAAAGTCAATGGCAGCTATACCCTGTATGCGGATGCGATCTGGCTGTGGACTCCAGAGGCTGTCCCGAGGCAGATCCAAAGGGGCGGAGAGTGATGAAGGCAACTGTTTGAGATACGGAGATGGAAAGCTGCGCCCAGAAGATCAGTCAGCACTTATGTAACTACCTCGAGACTAGTCTATATCAGGAAAGACTTGGCGTCCTTGGCACGAGTTTATCTTCAGGCCGCCCCGAAGCCCCAATTTCCTCGATTGCATTGATTCCATCATCAGGAATCCACGAATACAACCGACCACGACTCTGCTCACTCCGCCCCGGCCATGCTCCACGCCGTGGTCCTCACCTGCACAAATGAGTATCAGCCTCATTGATCTGAAGCTTCAGTGGAATAAGCTGTCCAAGACTCTGAACTTCTTGGCTTCACGGATTTCCTGGGCTGTTCGAAGTGCTTTCCAGCTCCGCCTCAGTGGGATCGGCTTATCCTCGAAAGGCTCATACGGAGACTCGGAGATTCCAAATGGCAACAACTACAAGGTACAGGTGAAACAGGCTATACAGGAGCACAGGTCATTAAGAGCAACACTGATCGAAATGGCACTCGATCGTGTCAAAAGCTCAGGCGTGCTCCGGTTTCTTGGAACGTTGATCTGCCCCCTTTACCGTAAAACAGCTGCAGAAGGAATCCTGCGATCCACGAGCTTATGATATCAACGGAGAAAGGAGCCGCTCTCCACATGAACTCCTAAATTTGTGCTGCTACAGCCACTCGATGCATGTGCTTCGACTCCGGACACATATCTATGGAAACCCAAATCCTGGTCGACATTCGCCAATCCACAACCCGGGCCGACTCCAGCACGGCTGATACAGATGTTTATATTCATCTAGGGACTTGAGGACAGTACAGATAGGAGCCGGCATACTTCTACGAATTCCAGAAAACAGCAACTACCGAGCATCGAAGGCAGGCCACGTACGCACACGCATCCACTTCCACACATGCCCCGAGAGAAGTTCCGAAGCTCGTCCCCTATGTGGAACATGAGCTGCAAACTGTGGGTGTCTCTGATCTTGTGTTTTATCTTGTCGTGCATGTGTCATTTTCACCTCGTTCCCACAAGCCACTTTATCTCGGAACCTCGCCGCCTCCAGCTGTGCAACCCACGGCGCCACTAACATGAGCTGTCTGCCACAACATTCAAGATACCGCTTCTTGTGTGTTGGCAGAATGTACACATTGTGATATCAAGGCGAATATCACGCACATCCTTCTTGCTGAAGCAAATGCAATTTCAGCAAATATAAAGGTATGGGGGTCACATGTGCTCCTCTTCATTGTGTGCTTGACAACGGGCCACTTTTATGATGCCGCCGAATAGTCGCTCAAAGTGCCCTGGTGTTCTCTGATCAACTCCTTGTGGGGAGCAGTCTACTGAACCCACCTTAGCATTCAGCCTGAGATGTCTTGAAGTTAGACCTAACTTGTCGATCTTTCTTAGAAGATATGGCTTCGCATCGCACTCGAGTCTAGATTTTCGGCACCAGACGTATACTTCACAGGCTTCGAGTATATTGGTTGTCTGCTAAGATCTCCTCACATGACAAGCCGCCTTGAGACGACCGAAGTCATTGCCTCCTTATCCAATGCCCGCGGAATGCCCAAGTCCCCGCCGTGTGGAAAGTGCTGGGCCCGTCGCACAGAATGGCCATTTCCACAGACGTGAAAGGGGAATCTCTAATGGCTGACCAGAATCGGCAAACAGCCAGCACTTCAGATCAGATGGCACCGCATTCATGAGGTGTGCCCAATATACCTACGCGAGCATCAGGGAGGACGTGGAGGAACTGTCGGCAAAGTTCAGCTACGACTCCAAGAACAGTTGCCAATCAGTGTCTGGACGTGCATGGCCCAGGGAGGACATGTTTCAAGAGATGATGGAGAAATGTATTCGGACACCGCAATAACGAAGTCCTTGCCTGAGGTACGTATTTGCCATGATCAAGCATTCCCCGGTCCGAAGCATGTGGGAGCCCCGATCGGCAATATGATTGTGTCTACAACAGCCGGTCCAGTGTCAACTACTCATAGAAGTCCCCCTCTGTTGACGCGAGGAACCTCACAGCTCGCAACCTAATGTACATCGCGTATCAAGAGGCCTGGAAGGTGGATGGATGGTAGACCCGTAACTCTCAACTACCTCCTGCAAACGTCAGTCATGCGATAACTGAGATAGTCGTTAGCCTCAAAACACGCCCTCTACCGTCCATCTCTTTACCCCAGAAAACGTTCGCTAAGACCATTTCAGCCCCAGAGCGTATATGGGTGGGTATTTGGCTTGTAACTCTCCTTCTACACCAAAAATGGGATACCGACTGGGGCTGGAGTATTGGTTTTGTGGGTTGCCCTCATCTCTTGGCCCTTACAAGTATAGCATGCCGATACTCCAGCCCTTGAAGAAGTCTAGAGCTGGAAATAACGACTTTGTTGGGTTGCCTTTTTTGGCAAATGAATTGCGCAAATACCCTGTCTTGAGCCAACAGAAAGGTAGCATCCCTGACCTGGTGACTGTGTTTGACTGGGTGACACACGTCCCAATATGATTCGGTTAAAGGGCGAAGCAGCTTCATCCACAACGGACTAAACCCACACACCGGCTTCAAACAAATTGCCGAAGCTCCCAACCATCGACAAGTCGCCCTCCTCCCTGCGGAGAATTCGATCACTGCCGACGAGGACGCTCAAAAGAGACCAGTGTCCAGATCTGTGTAGATCAGAGTTGGAAATCTCCACGATTGAATGTTTGCAACAGCACAGGACCCTCCGCCCATGGGCAGCATTTTCCCATGAGAGACCTTCGGAAGCGCGTTCCTGGCCGCACTTCCGGCCCCCCTGGTGTTCTGGGCACGAACTTGCGACGGGCCTCCCTATCGCCACAAGAGATGGCAAGCTGCCCTCAGTTTCTTGTGAGCGTTCCAATTGCCAGCATCGCAATCCATTTTATAGATTATCCAGGTTATGTGTTGATGATGTGGGAACAGGAGACGACACTACTTCCAACAGTTTTTTGTTCAAGGACAAGTCTTGCCATGTGAAATGTGATGATTCAAAAAGTGGCTGTCTGTGATGAGGCAATGAATTGGCACTGGATCGACAGCCGCATCAACTCACGACTGGACGAGGCTGGGCTTTTTGGGAGCTCTCACCGACTTGAATGACCGCCGAAGCCAGGGTCTGTCTAGGCATCACATTCATTATTCCAATTTGCCAGTGGGTCATTGCCGGCTTTCAGTTTAGTCTACTCCAGCATTTCCCCGGACCCTCGCCCAGAACGCCTAGGAGCTGGGAAGACTGGGCAGACTTGTTGCCTATCACAAGCTAGCATGAGACCATCATTCGCCTCTACGTGGGGCTTGTCCCCCTCATTATCGACGACACTGAAACTATCCCAGAATCGTCAAGGTGCCCCCGGACCTTTTCGATCCCAACTGCCTTAAAACGGACGTTGAGCTTTTGCTGGGGTGTTTTCAGAGATATGTCAACCGACTCTCTGGAGGAGTGCAACATCCCAGCCAACCTCACCTGATCCTTTACCTTGGATCCTCGTTGGCAATCCGAGACTCACCACCGCAATGGCGACCGCAAGGCCTGATACCCTTAAAGCGCATTGGAAGTGCATCGCAGCATGTACCTTGGTTAGCATGTGTCCGTTCCAATATGGGGTGGATTTTGGTATCATTGGTGGTTTACAGGCGATGCCTGGCTTTTTGGATGTATGCTTGTCTCGTCGAGAGGATGATATGTGTCTACGAACGTCGGCTCTAATAACGATGGACAGGTCTTTGGAGAAGAGGATCCAAACTCGCCCATCGGGTACAACATTTCCCACACACGCCAGCAGCTGATCTCGTCCCTGATGATCCTGGGCGCCTTCATCAGCTCTTCCTTTGCCGGCCCCGTTGCGAGGTTCTGCGGCCGAAAGATGTCCATCTGGATCGCGGCTCTGCTGTGCGTCGTGGCGAATGTCATCATGATGGCCACGACGAGCATCGGAGCTCTATATTTCGCGCGGTTCCTGATCGGCATCGCCAACGGCATGCTCATGACCTTTTCACAGCTATATCTCCAGGAGTGTTCCCCCGCGAAATTTCGAGGGCTCGTCATTGCACTTTTCCAGTCCTGGACGTCAATTGGGACCTTGGTTGGTACCATCATCGACAACTTCACCGTCAAGCTCGATGGCAAACAGCAATACATTGTCCCCCTGGGGATCATCTACATTGTACCGGGGTTTTTGTCCGTCGGCATGCTCTTTATCCCCGAAAGCCCCCGATGGTTCCTCCTCCAGGACAAGGCCGAGAAAGCCCGCAAGGCTCTCAAATGGCTCCGACCCTATCCCGAGACGGTCGACGACGAGATCAAGGAGATCCAAGACGCCATCGAGGCCGAGCGAGCCTTGGCCAAGAGCGCCGACATCCTGGACATGTTCCGCAACCCTGTCGACCGCAGACGCACCCTTCTTTCCGTGGGGGCTGTCTCTCTCCAGGCGGCTTCTGGTGCCATGTATATGATCTGTGAGTTGTGCAGCAGGTCTTGTCTGAAATAAGGATCGCTAACCAGGATCCTCCAGCGTACGGCACCTATTTCTTTGAGATGGCTCATGTCGGCTCCGCGTTCGAAAACTCGTGCATCCTGGTCGCGGTGGGGGTCGCTGCCATCCTGATCAACAGCGCCGTCATCACCAAATGGGGTCGCAGGCGGGTCTTCTTGACCATCGGCATGATCCTTTGCGGCCTCACGCAGCTCATTGTCGCCGTCGTGTACGACAAAAAGGGCCCGAGCACCTCGACTGGACGAGTGAGTTTCTCCTGGACCCGTCCTGGTCATGATAGCTACGATGGTCTTTTCTAACGCACTCGGTGTAGGTCATTGTCGGCGTCTCCGTCGTCTACATCGTTGGCTACAACGGCATGGTGGCAACCTACGCGTGGCTTTGTGGCGGCGAGTTCCCATCGCAGCGTCTCCGAAGCTACACGTTTGGGCTGGCAGCGTCGATCGGCTTCCTGGGAGCCTGGCTCGCCACCTTTACCGCTCCATATTTCATCAACCCGGATTCGTTGAACTGGGGACCCAAGTATGGCTACATCTGGACCCCGTCGTGTTGGATCGGGGCATTGTGGACGTTCTTCTACCTCCCCGAGGTGCAGAACCGGACTTTTGAGGAAATCGACGAAATGGTGAGTCTAGACAGAGAATCCACCCGAATAATGAGTACATTGCTAACCCGGGGTTGTTCGTGTAGTTCGAAGCACGTCTGCCCGCTCGCAAGTTCCGCACGTACAAGTGTGTGGGATCAGTTGCCGCCGTGGCCATGGCTGCAAAGGAGGACGGAAGCAGTGCTAGCGAGAAGGATCACGGTGAAGTCAGGCACGAAGAGGTCATTTTCAGCAACGAAAAGGTTGCGACTGAGACTGCGGTTGCCATCGGTTGAAGGTGTTCAAGGGGTTTATAGTGTCCCACGACATCAACAATCCCAGAGGGCACTGTCAAGATTCAAAGGCTCACTTGCTGGACACGATGAGCGCGGGCGTGATCATCAGATCTTGAAGCCAGCACAGCAGAGGATGTTTCTCGTGAAGATGGAGTGTAATCGACCACCAGACGAAGAATTGTGCACTTTTATCCCACAGTGAACCGAATTGAGACCGTCGTCCACAGTGAGTGACAAACCACAATGGCTACGAGTAAGCGCGTGGTAGGAAGGGGTTTATTCCGGAACGAGCCTATCCACAATAATATTAATGGCCTCTTTTCTCCTCGTCATCCTCTTCCGGACTTGACTTTACAGTTCCTCGCTTGTGCACGCCACATGCTGGACAAAGGCCCCCGGCATGTGTCCCAATCTGACTTGGCTTGCTCGATTGGATCTCCAGGAATTAGTAAATCATCGGGTCTTACGCCAGGATCGTTGGTGTTCGTTGGCATGCAGCTTGTCTCTCGTAGGTACTTTGTACGTAGGGAGGTGTTGTGTATGTATGTAAGCCGGCCCGTGACGACAACTTCAGGCGATCAAGGCAAAATGCGAGGAAGGTTGGAGTGGTGGCCTTGCAGATTCTCGTACCGAGTTATGCGGCTGAAGCGGTTCGGGTGCCTGCGCCCTAGAGAGAGACAGCCTGAGAGAAGAGAAGAAGAAGAGACTCTTTGTGACGCCCCCACGAAAAACCCCCACCTGCGCATTGATGACTGGGCCTTGGTGAGGTGAGCGAGCTGGTGAGCCACTCACTGCTCGCCGCCTGCGCTCCAGCCCGAACTTTGGAAGATCTCAGCCGATCAGTCTATTCCACCCTCCACAGTTTTTGACAGGTCCTTATCGCTTTGCCCAAAGGTTTGTCGGTAACCGAAAAAGTGGCCCTGTCATTATTGATCAGGCCCAACCACATGGTGCGAGAGGCGAGAGTCGAGACAGCCACGCCTACATTGTCAATTGGTTGGATTCCAAAACGCAGTCGGGCTGCCACCCATGATGATACCACCACCACCACCACTACCACCAAACACCATCGCCTCGATCACTGCCATCAGCTTACGGATCGGGCTGACTCTGGGCACTTCCTAGGTGGCATTTAGGCTGTGGATTTTTCGTCTCTTTCCCAAACATCATGGCCAAAGTGAAGTGAAAGGTCGATTCTGACTGTTCGGAGCTAATTGGGAAGCAGGTTGGTGCCGAATCCGTCACAATCTTCTCTCTCTCTCTTCACTTTTCAGACCCCTCCGAGTTTTGTCGTGAAGGCAGTCCCCCTCCATCTCTCCCTATCTCTCTCACTTCTCTAGAAAAATGGCTCTCATATCCCTTGTTGTGATTATTCCGCCTTTGCTCTCCCGGCTGATCTCTGCAACGTGCTGAGCGACGTGACACCTGATACCCCGGACTTTGACATGTCAACCGATGCCATGTACGACTATCTGATTGTCGGAGCAGGCAAGTCGATCCCTTTCACCCCTTCCAATCAGACCCCTCCAATTCGCTAACAGGTCTTTCAGGCCCCTCAGGGCTGTGCGCCGCAAAGACGATACGCGAATGTGAGCCTGAGGCCAGGGTGAAAATTCTGGACTCTGTAAGTTGTCACTGGTGCTGGACGGCGGGTTTGATTCACGTACTGATTCATTCACGCATCAGAACAAAACGGTTGGTGGTGTCTGGTCCAAAGAGAATCTCTATCCTGGCCTGAAGACGAACAATGTCCGTGGCGGTATCGACTTTTCGGATTTTCCCATGCACGATGGCTTTGGCGTGCCTGAGGGTCAGCATGTCTCCGGTGAAGCAATGCACGAGTACATCAGAGCGTATGCTGAAACTTTCGACCTCTTGCGTTTAATCGACTTCAACTCGACCGTCGCCGAAATCTCCAAGCTCAAAGACGTCCAAGGCTGGAATGTCAAACTTGACTCAGGGGCCGATCTGCAGACGCACAAGTTGATCGTCGCGACAGGTGTCACAAATGTGCCACACAGACCAGAACTGAGCGGCTCGGAGGATTTTGGCGGTCCAATCATGCATTCGGCAGAACTGGGAATGAAGGGCAGCGTTCTCACCAATGACCCTAGTATCGAAACGATTGCAGTGCTGGGAGGTGGCAAGTCTGCCTACGATGCCGTCCATCTCGCCGGTAAGGCTGGTAAGAAGGTGGAATGGATTATCAGAAAGTCGGGCAAGGGTCCTGAATGGATCTTCCCCGCCCGTACCATGGGACCACTACAAGCAGTGCGAGAAAAACTCCCGGCCAGGAGATTCGTATCCTTCTTCAGTCCGTGCTTGTGGAATGACGGGTTCGGCTGGATCAGAAATTTCCTCCATTTCACCAAGCTCGGCAAGATTATCTCGCAGGGCTTTTGGGCCAATCTCCACAAGGCGACCCTGGACGATTGCGGCATGTTGAAAGATGAGAGAACCAAGGTCTTGGAGCCAGAGCAGAGGTATGTTTCCCCTGTGAATCAATAGCTCGTCTAACATCACATGTATAGCCCCTTCTGGTACGGCACTGCGTCCGGAATTTATAGTTACGAGAAGGACATCTACGAGATGATCAAGACTGGTGAGGTACGAGTCCACCGCGAAGACATCCTCCGCCTGTCCAAAGGTGCCATCAACTTCGCCAGTGGCTCCAACATCCAAGCCGACGCTCTAGTTACCGCGACAGGCTTCTCTGCAAATTCTACTATCAAGTTCGTCCCCGACACCATACATGCCGACCTCGGTATTCCGTCCACCAGCTACAGCCAGGAGCAGTATAATTTCTGGCAGGACCTGAACGACAAGGCCAACATGATCATCGGCTCCAAATTCCCGCGCCTACTGGCTGGGCCGTTCAAATCACCCACGTCGACCGTCATCCAACCTTTTAACCCCGGCATGGATCGCGAGGTCAACTACACGCCCTTCCGACTCTACCGCGCCATCGCACCGCCCGGGCCAACTCGGGACGGTGACAACTCGCTCGCGTTCATCAGCATGTTCTCCAACCTGGCCAACACGCCGCGGTGCGAGCTACAATGTCTCTGGGCGTACGCGTACCTCAACCACAAACTCGACATCGACCCGGCCTCTGTATTCGACGAGGCAGCCTTGACGGCACAGTACGCCAAGCACCGCGCACCCTACGGCCACGGCCGATTCTTCCCGGACCTGGTCTTCGACCAAGTGCCGTATCTGGACCTGCTCCTCCAGGACCTCAACCTGAAGTACTGGCGGAAAGGGAATTTCTTTGCCGAGCTGTTCAGCCCCTACATGGCTAAGGACTACAGGGGAGTTGTGCAGGAATGGCTTCGGAAGGATTCGGCATCGAAAAAGGGGGGATCCAAGACGAAAGTCGAGGCGGTCGGTGATCGCGAAAGAGAGCCGCTTCTGGGTGGCAAAGCGGCTTGATGAGGGCAAACGCTCGCACCGTTACGCTGCAACACTGGTCGCATTCAAAGGAGTATTTGGGCGACTGACTAGATAGATGAGGAACGAATCCACGGACATGACTTTTTCGTCTCACTCTCCGAGATTCTGCACAGCGCGACCACTGCCGGGTATCCTATCTCTGCTCTGGCGCTTTTCAAGACCACCGGATAAATGGATGGATGGATGGACGGATATGTTTTGGCCAGCAAGGCGTCCTGCATTGGAGTTGAAGCTTTCCGGGGTTTCTTCTCCGTTCTTCCCGCCTCCATGCTTTCTCTCTCTCTCTCTCTCTCACGCGGCCGTCCACACGTTGACTAGGCCATGTCATGCCATGTCATGTCATGTCACGGCACATGGTACATGGTACATGGTCCACGGCACATTCACTCGGGCGTCGCTACTCGTGGTGCATGGCAGGGTACGGGGGTATCTAATGAGTGATGAATGGACAACTGAAAATGACGGATGATTAGATTTACGAATACAAATCTCAATTCCTATTCCAATTTTTTCAAAAATGACCATGATTCTTGTGTTTTTGTTTTGTTTGCCGGTTTTTCCGCTTCCTCGTACCTCGTCCTTTGTACCATGTACCATGTACCTGGTAATGTTATCTTACACGTCGCACATATCTGCAGTTGGACACAAAGTAGGATGTGGATTAAAGAGATAGATAGATAGATATTAGTGACGGATTGATAGGAAGGGTTGGATTAGAAGATAATAGGCCAGAAAAGGTGGGTCGGTAGATAAGGTGGATACTCACTCTTCGGGTAGTTATACCATGCCATGCCATACCATGCCATGCCATGCCACGGCCCCCCACGGCCCCCCGGGAGGTAGGAGTAAGGAGTAAGGAGTAGGAGTGAAAAAGGCCAAGGACCTTGCCATGATATTCGTAGGGAGGAGGAGGAGGAGGAGGAGG
>NW_019174020.1:0-133034 GCF_001642475.1 Fonsecaea monophora
GGGGGGTAGGAGGGGCTTTTTCAATGGAAAGACAAGGCAAAGCGCGTCATTCAATCACAGCCTAGCTACGCGTAGGCGTGGGACCCTCCTTAGAGGGCAAGCTTGCACTGTAGGGCAGCTAGGGCTGCAATTCACGGCTGCTTCACGGCTCTTCGACGAGTGCGAGTGGTGTTCCTTTGGGTCTAGTCACTAGCGCGTAGTTGATCATGCGGAACCCAATCAGGGAGGTCGGTGACAGGGAGCTTTCAGGGCCATTGAGAGAGAAAAAGGATCTGATCGACGAGAGGTGGAAGCCACCAAACAGTTTGCTGGGCTATGGCTCGAGGTTGATGGGGGCAACCCGAAGCCTGAACTAGCAGACTACTAGGTCAGGATGTGTCCGAGATGTGTTGAACAGGAGCAGCTATTTAGCTCTACAATGTCATTGATGCAAGAGGAACGTGCAGCCTGTAGATGGCCATTTGTCCTTTCACCTCCATCACGCTGCTAAAAAAAACTATATGTATGATACGAAAGCTTGAAGATCTCCCTCTCTCCCCAGACATGGACGTGCAGTCCGACCCCTCAGACCTCCGAAGTCATGGCCGATATCCGATGCCCGATGCCCGATGCCCAGTGTCCATCTGCTGAGAGATGCCCTCTGCTCTGCGAGTATGAGTTGAACAAGACAGAGCACGAGAAAAAGAAAGAGAGCTGAGCCGGGATGGATGAACGGATATATATGGATGGATGAACGTATGGATGAACGTATGGATGAACGTATGGATGAACGTATGGATGGATGGTTGATATCAATTAGTTGATCAGATATGAAAAAATTCCCTATATTTTCCGTCAAGAGTTTCTAGTCAATCATGAATTCGTAGTGACACACCAAGGGGGAGTGGGGGAAAGGCCACGGACCTGATAAAAGCCCCCTTGGCATTGTCAGTATCAGCGTCAGTGCCATGCCATGTGCTTGGAAGGTCACTATCAGGTCCATAATTGACGCTCGGAGGATCACTACGAACTCCATAATTGACCCCTGTTCGGAGAATTCCTTCGGTCAAAGCCATCCCCACCCCCAAGAGTCGCTTAACGTGCACGAGCACCAGTGCCCCCGAAGCGTGGGTGGTTTAAATCCGACTTCCTGCAGGGAGGTGATTTGGTGGTGGGTGGGTGGGCTACTATGTACATATTCGCTGCAGGTCAACCTCGGCCACCTCGGCCACCTAAAGTTATGGATAGCTGGGTAGCTAGTAGCCAGTAGCTAGTAAATCGTAGTTCGGCCTTCCTCTTCCCTCCTCCCCGGCAGCTTAACTTGTGACGCCCATTGCCCACTACGTCACAATTGGGCATTGGGCACTGCTAACCCCGTCAATCACAAACAAATACTAACAAAAGAGCGAGTTGCGATTCACACGAGGAGGATTCTACTCATGACCAGACTCCAATCCCTTGAAATGAGTCGTTGTTTGTGTGGGAATGCCTCCAGACAGCCAAGGCTGGGAGTGACGCAGGCAGGGGGCCGCAAGTTCGTACAACAGCCAAAGCTCGCACAACAGCCAAAGCTCGCACAACAGCCAAGTTTCGTACAAAAGCCAAGGTTCGCACAACAGCCAAGCCCGCTTAACTATCCCGAATAGGAAAAGTAACTATTTCCACCAATCGGGAATAAGAGTGCCAAGAACTGCAGCTTGACGTCCATCGAACAGACAACGGCGATATCAAAAGGCACTGCGAGACAAGAACAGGTTGTCCCACGCAGGTACCACCACAGGGACATTGAGTGACTTCAGTTCCTATCACAATCACACAGGAAGAGGTGGAATATGTGCCAGGATCTCCTCCATCCGCCATCGGATTCGCCCTGTCCAGACACATCTCCCCCGATGGATATACCTCCACAACCACGGCCGCACCGCAGTCCTTCGCCTGAGACCTCTCCTTAGCTGGTCCTGCCACAGTCAATAGCGATGCCTGCGTTTGGCAGAGGTAAACGGGTCCGCAAGCGAACGACGAGGCTGGTGCAGGCAAAGGCAACAATGCTCCCTGCCAGAGTCACAGAATGACTGGATCTCTGAGGGATCAACACCCCAGGTTAGCTGTATATACAATCAGGCGGATAAAGAGGTTAGACGACGGCGAGGCCGGAGATAGATAGATGTATGGTCAATAGAAAATGAACGCCAGCTAAATTTGGTGGTGATATGTTAGATGCTACCCGAACGTCAAGCGAACTCGTTGTTTGTAGTACCTGCTGTCGGACTTGCCGTCCAGAGAGCATTCCCTATCGTTTTGATCCTCCGACACTGAGATACTCTCCATATGTATGGCATGCTTTACCGAAAGAAGCATTGGAGACATCTGTGGAGTCGTGTGGTGACGACTGATCGCGTATTCCATCTTCCCTTCCCGTCCCTTCCGCATTTCCGCCCGTCTTGGAGAAGAGTCTCCTCAGTTGGAGAAATCCGTTGGTATCTGCATGGATATGGAGTGCACTAATCCCATGGTCGTATGGTGTGAGGGTGGCCTTGAGTTCCCCCGCATTTGCGGTTGTGCGAATTTACCGAATACCCGAATACCCGACGGCTCCGCACGCGAGGCTGAAGATATAGATATATCAATGAGGAGACTGGCTCCTTTCCCCTCAGTAGACAGAAACCTCTTGATCATTTCTTGGCCGCGCTAACACAAGCCCTAACAACAAACAAAAGCAAAAAGCCAAGGAATAGGCACTGTCGATAGCAGCAATGGTCGTCGCAATCGTTACCGGGTCGTCGAGAGGAATCGGGCGAGCAATTGCCTTGCAACTCGCTGATGATGGCATGGATGTTGCTGTGAGTCAGAGTCAGAGATAACACGCGCGTACACACACACACACACACACACACCGAGGGAGAGAGAAGGGGAGAGAGACAGTGAGACCGAGAGAGAGAGAGACCGAGAGAGAGAGAACGAGCGACGGAGAGAGAAGGGGGTGAGGGGGGGAGAGACTGAAAGAGAGAGACCGAGAGAGACCGAGAGAGAGACCGAGAGAGAGGGAGAGACTGAGAGAGAGAGAGAGAAGAAGAGAGAGCGAAGCAGAGAGACATGGAGAGAGAGAGAGACGGAGACAGCTTCGTTGCATCCCCTTCCTCTACGCCCCTTTGATCATCCCCATATCTCATTCCCCATGCTGAAGTGGGAAAGAGATGGGGGGAGACAGATTGCATCCCCGACCATTACCCCCTCTTCTCTCCCTTGATCGGCACCATATTCCCCTCCCGATGCTGACATTCTTCTTCCCATCCACAGTTGAACGACGTCGAGGCTCAGCTTCCGCACCTTCAAGCCGTCAAGGCCGAGATTGAGCAAAAGGGTGAGCATATGAGCATGCCCCAGCACTGGACACGTCCATAACTGACCCGGATATGGCTGCCTGCAGGACGCAAAACATCCACGTTTGTCGCCGATGTCAGCAACGAAGACCAGGTCGAGAAGATGGTGGCCGACGTGGTGTCTGAGTTTGGCGAGCTGAATGTCGGTCTCACACCCTGTCCCCGATCGCTGTTTTGGACTCTGATTCTTTTCAGGTCATGGTCGCCAATGCCGGGGTGCTGGTGCCAAAGTCGATCATGGAAGTCAGTGTGGCGGAATGGGACAGGGTTCAATCGGTGAGTAGCAGCACAGCCCCTGACAGCCTTGTGTCCTCCTATGCCCTTGTGTCCTATCCCTTGCGTCCTATCCCTTGTGTCCTCCTATCCCTTGTTTCCCCATACTGTCTTGTGCCACCTTACCGTCTTGTGTACCCCTACCGCCTTGCGTCCTCCTATACCCTTGTCTCCTCCTACACCCTTGCGTCCCCCTTGACAGCCTTGTGTCCCCCTACCCCCTTGCATCTGGTTTTGCTCAAGTCTCCCCTCTAACCACGCACGGCGGGCCAGATCAACGTGAGAGGAGTCTTCTTGTGCTATCGAGCAGCCGGTAAGATTGATTCTCCTTCCGAGTCGAAATGGAAGATTCTTGGTCTTGGAGAGACGACAGAGTCAAGGATTGATCCTCCTTCCGATTCAAAATGGAAGGTTTCTCGGTCTTGGGAGAGACGACAAAGTCCTTTCGAGTCGAGAACGAAAGGATGTTTCTTGGTCTTTGAGACTGTCGGACAGAGTGCTGAATCCTGTACAGCCAAGCAGATGATCAAACAAGGAAAAGGTGGAAAGATGGTGGCAGCTTGTTCAACGGCGGGTTATCGACCGGTGAGAGGGACCCTGTGTCTGCTGTTGTCAGTCCCTGTCTCTGCGGTTATAAAAGGGGACAATCACACCCTGTGTCTGGTATCATCAAAAGGGGACAACCAAACCCTGCTGACTCGGTCTTCTGGCACCCCAGACCTCAGGTCACAGCGTTGCATACTCGACGAGCAAGTGGGCTGTCCGGGGACTGACGCAGTCTGCCGCACTGGAGTTTGCCAAATACGACATCAACGTGAGTCGGTGCCGCTTCCACGAAAACAAAGCAAGACAATGGGAGACTGACCACTTACAATCCATACCCAACAGGTGAACGGTGCGTTAGACCAGACCACGGCTCTCTCAGCCTTGACCGTTTTGCTAACCAATGCTCTCCGTCAAAACAGCATATTGCCCAGGCCCTGTCGATACAGATGTGAGAACTGACTTTCCGAGCTGGTCTGTGCAGAAAAAGGTCTTAACTGACCTCATTGTTTTGTTTAGATGTGGAAGCAGATCGATGCCAGCATTGCGGAACGCGAAGGCCTCGAGCCCGGGGTGGCGTTCAAGAGATCGATCGAGTCTCGTACGGCACTCAAGCGCGCACAGGTATGTGGGAGGTCAAGTCTTTCTCGGGGACCCTTGTTTGTTCTCTTTGAGAGATGCCTCCTCTTTTGTTTGACTTGTTCCCAGAAAGTTGCCTCCTTGTTCTCTTGGAGGGATGCCTCCTTGTTCTCTTGGAGAGATGCCTCCTTGTTCTCTTCGACATGTTCCCATAAAGATACCTCCTCTTCTGCTTGACTTGTTCTTGGAGAGATGTCTCCTCTTCTGTTTGACTTGTGTCCGGAAGATGCCTCCTTGTTCTCTTGGAAAGATGCTTTCTTTTCTGTTTGACTTGTTTGCGGAAAGATGCCTCCTCTTCCCTTGGATTTGTTCTCTTGGAGAGATGCCTCCTTTTCTCTTCGACTTGTTCCCTGAAGAATGCCTCCTCTTCTGTCCGACTTGTTTCTTGCCCAAAAAGACATTTGGAACATATGGCTGACTGAGTATAACCATCATTCCGTACCGGCGATCTAGGAACCCGCAGATATCGCCAACTTGGTCAGTTTCCTGGTCAGCAACAAGGCGAGGAACATTACCGGGCAGAGCGTCCTGTGTGACGGAGGTGAGATCAGCCAGCCAGTCTGCCAGCCAGCATCGAATCATTCCAAGTCTTCAGCCCACTGTGTCTTGTGCCCATCTGTCTTGTGTTCTTGTCTCCAAAGAGGTTCCCAGGCTAATGTTGGACGGAGCAGGGATTGCATTCTCCTAATCCAGGCCTGGACCCATGACACTCCGGACGCAAGGAGGGAGGTATGCAGCGAGGGAGGTATGCAGCCAGGGAGGTATGCAGCGCAGGACGTATGCGGCGAGGGAGGGACGCAAGGAGGGAGGTATGCAAGGAGGGAGGTCGGCAGTAAGGGAGGTATGCAGCGAGGGATTTATGCAGCAAGGGAGGGACGCAGCGAGGGAGGTATGCGGCGAAACTGAGATGGCGTGGCGTGACGGACTTGAGGATCGTAGGAGAGATTCCATCGTTCGTGTATGAAACATGCTGCTTCTGTCGAGTGAGGGGGGCAGCATTTCGAAAGGGGATGGGGAGTGCCAGCTGGCATTCATGTTCTTGTCATGTTGTCTTCTTGTCTTCTTGTCTTCTTGTCTTTTCGAGAGGCAAGACTCGTATGGAATGTTGTGTTGGCCCGTGGCTGGCACCGAGCGCCTTGCACCGTGCGGCCGCAGAATGAATGCTGTGAGGTATCTCGGAAGGAAACGAAAATCATACATGGGCCGTGGCCACGACATGGAGAGTTTGTCAGTGTATGCGAGAAAATGGATAAGGTATCCGGTCTTTGGAGGGGCCCTCATGAGCAGAGAGATCCAGCCGACAGAAGACGATGTGAGGTATCTAAGATAGAGCCCCGATGGTCGTTACTGGCGACGATATATGCCCTCATTTCAATGGTCCTTTACGGCTCGAGAAGAGAACCGCGATACTGGCTGTTCTGAAACGCTCGGCTTGGAGGCTGGCCTTTTCGAGGGTCAAAATGGGCCTCGGACCGGGTTGTGGGTGGCACTCTGATGCATATATGCAGTAGGTCCCAACCGAGGGGCCCGAGGGGCGGTTTGTAACTCGGTGAGCTATCTATGCGCAGCTGAGCAACACGAAGCAGGCCCTGGCACATGAGGCGAGCCAAGGCAATCAATCACCAGCCTTAAGTTTTCTCTTACTGCATACAGCTGTGTTCAGCTAGAGCCTTTGGTCTTGTCCAACTGATTGATTGAATTCTGCATCGTTGGCCGGGGTATATATTGCTTCGACTTCTCCCCATTCGTCGTCGGTGATTCCCGTTGTTCTATCTTCCGAGTATCCCATCGTATGAGGCATTCTGTGAGTCAAGCTCCCAGACGGGTAGAATTTACTCCAGTAGCTGGGATGTCAATGTCTTGTGTTGTAGTTCCGGACTGAGCTCTCTACCCGCTTGATATCTCTAGGCGTGTTCCCTCACCATCCGTCGGAGTACATCTTGTTCTGGCTGGGAGAGAGGTCTGTTGCTGGTGCAGTCTCTCACCATTGTGTTGTATCTTTCTCCGCAACGGCGACATTCACGGTCGGGTATGATGAGGTAGCAGGGTCGTACGCAGGAGCCACATGATTAATTTATCGATTGATTGATTGCATCCATGTTTTGGGTACGAAGAGAGGCCATCACGGACCCGAACTCGGGGATGTGTTACCGTATGTATCTGGAAAACTGCGGAATTGGCCCATTGGCCAGCGTGAATAGATACCCCGACGTCGACGTTGACTCTGTGTCCACAGCCTGTTCATCGCCCCAATCAATTGCTGTCCGAACGACCGACAATCTCAGCCATTTGAAGCATGTTTTCCAGAATAAGAATAGAATATACCCCAGGACCTCATACCTGCCGTTGTATCTATCTCGCTGACACTCCGGGCTCCCGAGGTCGACCCAGAAGGTGGCCGTGTTGACTGAACTCGGAGTAGAGGGGTGTCGATCTAGACCTTTGAGAGACGTCAACGTCGATCTCGATAAACGAAGCCATGGACGCGCATATGGTCGCTGACGATGTCGTAGGCGAACGGTTCCGGCGTCAGAAGATCTGATCGCACGTGTAGGCCGCCTGGTCGAGAGGGTCTCGACGGTCGGCAAGGGAGGCGTGGGTCACCGACTCGAGACGATAAAGGCCTCGAGGGACGGGTAGGCAGGCGGCTGAGCTGAACTGTAATATATCCACACATAATGGAGAGAAGTGGTCAGTGATGGGTCTTGATATGACATCAGTCAAGGTGGGAAAGAAGGGGATTGTACCGAGTGGAACTTAGATCGCGCTGCCCCGGCGTGCTGATCGAGTCTCTCCACACCTCAAACTTGTCCGACCGACAGGATCGCGTTGTCCACTCTCACCAGCAAGATCGTCGTCCTCTTCACCCGGTTCTCCTCCTCCTCTTATGTCGACCCCGAGGCCACCACCGGCGCGAGGAATCCCTCTGGGAATTTCTTTGCCCTCGTGGACTAAGTAGAAATATAGTGTCGCGACCCGCCTGTTCCTCGGTCGTGCTGCACAGTAGCGGCACAAACGTGTTTCTTTCCCTCACTCGCTCGATCGATCCAGGGCTTCACCACGGCCCAGACGCCAACAGTCCGGCTGTGGCGAAGACAAATATAACGACGACGGTTTTCGTCTTTGAGAGAGTCTCGTTGGCTGTGGGATTGAAGTCATCGCCGCCGGGGTACCGCAGGAGGCACATAGGTATACAGTCTCTCTTGACCAGCAAATGGTTCATGTACTCGATCGACCGCGATTAATCCATCCGATGCGAATTGGCGTTGGAACTGTGCCATCTCTGAGTGGTCGTTTAGTTTCGCTTATCGCCCTAACCCTGTTGGGATAATTAGCCGAATAATTTCCATCTCTGGCAACTCCTAAATCCATAGCTTACTAATCAAGCCAGCACCCGGCGAGCCGGGTGACAAAAAAAAGTGGCACAGCTAACTGCGCACCCACACTACCCTACCTAATTGCGATTAACATGCGTCCGCGACAACCATCCCTAACCACCACCTATTACCAGTGATCTATACCGTACAAAACATAACCTAGAAACAAACCTTGTGCCTAGTATCCCGTGACATCGCCGCCCCTAAGCGCTAGGCTAGCCATTCGATCAACCATGCTATCTATATACCTGTTAATTGTCTCCTGTGGAATGTCCTCCCACGCTTGATTGATAGCCTGAACGAGGCTATCGTCGTCGAAATGATCGATCTGCTTAATCTTCTGTTTCTGAACTCTCCAGATATTCTCTATTGGCGATAGATCTGGCGATCCTGAGGCGTTGAAGAAGTAGTTAAGACCGATCTGTTCCTTGTATCGCCGTACAGAAGAATCCTCACCTACTCCGTGAGCTGAATCTTGATCCTCCTCTAGGATGAAATCCTCGCCGTTCTCGATCCATCGCTTTACCTCGTTAAGTACTTGATCGATATAGACAACGCTAGTCATCTTGCCGTTTGACGAACTGGTCTCGTAGAAGATCAATCTAGACTTGAAATTGTAGCCAACGGCGGCCCAGATATGCCAGCGTTTCTCGTTCTTGTGCTTCGCGGTTTTCTCGTTAGGCGTCTTCTGTATACAATCGCGATGGTAGCGTTCCCCTGGCCTTCGAATAATGCGTAATTTACGCTGTGGGCCGCGACCAAAATGACATTCGTCTGAAAAGCGTATATGGCGCCATCTGCTTCGTGGCCAGTGCCTTCGAATGGCTAGATATTCGCGGCGTTCTTTGATCGATTTAGCCGTTAGAAAAGGTTTCTGGCAGGCAATGCATTTGTAATAACCTCGCGATTGAAAGGCCCTCTGAATAGTTCGCTTAGATATCTGGTCGCGATCTGGAAAGACCTCCTGGAGGACCTCAAGCCCAGCGCACACGCGGTGGTAAAATCCGCCCTGTAGTATCCAATCTTCGATAGCTTCAAAGTCGCCATTACTTAGGAGAGGTCTTCTGCCACGATTCTCTGTCTGATAGGGCGAGTTATGATGCCTTCGAGGCTCTTGAGATGCTGCAATATAGCGATATCCAGTACGTGGAGGAACGTTGCAGAACCTGAAGATATCCTGTTGACTAACATCGAGGCCCTTTTGCTGGCAGAATTGTGTCAACGTCCGCACCTTTTCTTTAACTGCTGTTGGGTTCTGAGCGTTCCCTGAGGCCTCCTCTTCCTCTCTAGGTGTTACTGGACGATTTGCAACCATGGTGGTAGAGTAATTGAAGTAGAAAGGTGGTGGGTTGGTGGTGGTTGTGGGAGGAAATCCGGGCAGAATACCCTAATAATAGTGTGTTCCCCCCCTGGGTGCCCAGCTGGGTGCCCATTCGCCAACAGTGGCACTCACTAAGCCAGCCATTCGTATCCTGAAATCGGGCTTCAACGCCGCCGACGCCTGTTGGGCCACTGATCCTGGGGCGGTTGCCAACACATCATGGTGATGGCGGTTCGCGTTGCCCCGGTTGGTTGGATCATGTCAGGTATGAAACGTTGCTTTACGTAAAATGGCATTTGGACAACACCCAAGGCAGGGCCCAAAGGAGGCACAGAAAGGGGTGGGGGGCCAAAATGTGATACTATTGAACACATGTGATGACATTTGAATCCCGAGGTGGCACTTGAAGCCCGAAATGGCATTTGGGCACCAAGGTAGCACTTGAACACCGAAATGACTGGGGTGCCCAAGGGGGAGAGAGAGCCAATGAATCAAGACTCCGTTTCGAATACCTCGTACAGTACATTGATTGGCCCAGCCAACAACCATGGGCGGTTAGACGAGGCAATCACCGCCATCGGGCGCACAAGATCAGCGGACCTTTGGTGTAAATCAATAACTCACAAGGGGTTTGTAAAAAGGTCCTTGCAGCCCAAGATCACGAATGGAGAAAAGATCGACACATCAGGTGGTATCTGACAATCGGGCGGGGGGCCTGAACAGTGAGGGAGGGAGGGCCAGAACAGTCGAAGCCCGAGCCAAGCCCCGGTTGTTGCCGGATTTTAGTGCAAAAGAAGGGAGAGCCGTCCCTACAGGCTGAAACGTGGTCGGTGGAATGTGCCAATACATTCTCACACTGCAAGGGATGGCTGACATTCCTGACTCCTGGGTGCTTGATTCGTGGAATGTGCCATTAAATTTTCTCACTGTAAGGGATGGCTGACATTCCTGACTCCTGGCTGCTTGATTCGCCGAATGTGCCAATACATTCTCACACTGCAAGGGATGGCTGACATTCCTCCTAGCTACCTGATCGGTGGAATTGCCAATACATTCCAACACTGTGAGGGATGACATTCCTAGCTGCTGGTTGCCTGAGTGGTTGGTATCTCCGACACTAGTGTTTGACAGCCCCCTTTTCTTTGGCCCTTTGGCAAGACAAGGACCGTCGATCAGAAGACACACACACACAACAAGACAATTGGCCGTCAGGACGATGAATCCACTGAATCTGATCAAGTTACTCCATGGTTGTGTTGTTATTGCTGTGGGACAGCCGTGGTACCCAACGCCATGCCCACCGCCGGACGAGTTGATGCCTCTGGCTGAGAGCCTCACCGCAGTTCAGTTGTGATTGGGAATGCAAGGGTCTGCAGGGGACAGGCCAGTTGAGGTTGTGAGTCATCGAAAATGACCTAGGGACTTGGCAGGTCTGTCGTGTAACCTGCCAGTCGTAAAGGATGGTGGCACAAGTTGCAGACCGACATGATTCTGGCCCACGATGGGCGGTGTAGAGAGAATCCTTGTGACCCCTTGCCCTCAACTCCTTGCCTGAAGAGAGTAATTCCCGCATTCTTTCGACAGAGGGCGCAGGCAGAGTCCATGTGAACCCTTGCCTCAAGATAGAAATTCCCGCATTCTTTCGAAACAGGGCGCAGGGAGAAAGTTCTTGTGACCCCTTGCTCTCAACTCCTTGCCTCAAGAGAGAAATTCCCGCTTCTGTTGTCAAGGGGCGCAGGGAGAGTCTTTGTGAGCCCTTGCCTCAAGAGAGAGATTCCCGCATTCTTTCGACAGAGGGCGCAGGGAGAGAGTCCTTGTGGACCCCTTGTTCTCATCTTCTTGCCTCAAGACAGGAATTCCCGCCTCTTTCGACAGAGGGCGCAGGGAGAGAGTCCCTGTAACTCCTTGCCTCAAGGTTGAACCTCCTCCTTTTTTCCGTAGGGCGTATGGCCACCACCGACACGTCGGTTGTTCTTTAATAACTCCCTCTTTTTACCCTGCCCCTTTTTTTCCTCTCTCTCCATCTCTCTCTGTCTCTCTCTCTCTGTCTCTGTCTCTGTCTCCCTCTCTGTGTCGTTCCACCACACTCGGTACTTCGAACCTCTAATCACTCCCACTTCCCCCCCTCCTCGGCCTTTTGACATGGCATCTGTTCCCACGGACCAGACAGCTGTCCCCACGGACCAGGCAACTGTCACCAAGGACCAAACATCTGCCCCCACGGACCAGAAGGCAGAGTCCTCCACCTCGTCGAACGATACACCCATCCTCCCTCTTGCAGAATGGATTCCAGGTGTCACGGTTGCCACCTACAAGGCAGCAAAGCCCGGCGGTGCCTCTGACCCGGTGCCGATGGTGAACTTCTACGTGGCAGACGATGGAAAACTGCGTACGATGACCCTGGACGCCCATTTGACCAGCACCTTGTCAAAACACGCCTGTCAACCGTCATTCGAGGATCCAAAGGACCCGTCCGAGTTCCCATGGTGCCCGATGAGCGGTTTGGAATTGGCGTTTATGGTGTCGCTCTTGCTCAATAAGAAGAAGTTGGACAACGAATACCCGGGCCTGAGGGAGCTGGTCGGCAGACTCGGCGACTTGGAACTGGAGCGACTGGGCGGTCTCGGAGAGTTGAAGCCAGAATTGTCGTCGACGGTGTTTTTCCTGAATGTGCTTCTGGGATTCGGACGCGGGGAGCTCGAGTTCATCGGTAGGCGGGTGTACGACGAGTGGAGTGAGTTCGCCGGTACGGCGCCGGGTCAGGTGCGATACGTCAAAATGCGGGTTAAGGGTTCAAAACTGGGGGCGGTCCTGGGTGTGGCTTACCGGTATTGGCATAAGGAACACATTTTCAACGATTCGGAGGTGAAGATTTCTTTTCCTGGGCTGAATAAATATGTCCGCTTTGAAAATCCAAAGAATGGCAGACAATGCGGTCTTGTAGCCGAGTTGGAGGAGACTTGGGACGACGTGTTTACTCGATTCGAGGAACTCGGCAGAGCGGCAAGCTGCATGAATGAGGAGGGAACCTGCATGAATCAGGAGGGAATCTGCGTGAATGAGGAGGGATCGAGTGCCTGAGGCGCGCGGCCCGCGACTCCAAGACATGGGGTCCCAGCTGGGGGGGTGACCGTTACTCTCGCTCATGCTCGGCCGGAACATGAACGTCGGTGTGGTCGACAATCGACAGAAGCGGAGGAAAGATTGTTGGACTTGTGTGTGTGTGTGTGTGTGTGTGAGAAGCGAAGCTTCTTGTGGAGGCTGTGAGGAACAGGTGGGCGAAGAGTCATCATGGGTAGACAGTGGAACGGACTCCGACGCATCTCGTCCGAAGATAGCAATCGTTACTGGAAATCTTCCGTTTGCGAATCCCCCGGGGTCAGCTCATCCGTGACACTTGTAGAGTCGTCCCGTGGGCGCGTTCGTAGAGGGTCGATACTCGCAGGTTCATAGGACCATGTCGGACTTGAGTGATGGTAGCCGACGGAGGGAGAGACTGTCGGGGTGCTGTAGTCTCTCTCTGGGTGTCCCTCTGAATCTCCCTCTAGGTGTTCCTCTGGGTCTCTCTCTAGGTCTCTAGGTCTCCCTCTGAACCTCCCTCTGGGACTCCCTCTGGATCTCCCTCTAGGTCTCCCTCTGGGTCGCTTGCTGGGCGGATGACCCTGTGACTTAGTGGCCTTTCCGTTGTTGACGGCTGGGGTCGAAATAGGCGGCATCGTCCGTGACAGGAGAACAAGTGTCCTTCTCCTCTCCCGTCCACCAATCTGCCGGTAAAGGGGGAACCTCAATGGTTATGTTGTGTTGGCTTGCCTCTCGACCTCTCTCGCTGGCGGTCGAATACCGGTCTCGTGGAACTTGTTTTCTCGGACGAGCCGTCTGTCACTTTTTCATCTTTCCAGCTCTTCCAATGCTCGAGCATCTTATGCTCTTTTTTTATCCCCTTGGCATCTATTGCGCGCGTGTATCTCAGATGTCCGAGAATCCCATGGCACTCTTAACCGACAGACACCAGGCTGCCTTCTCAGTTCAAGACCCCTTTCAGCTTCTAGGAGGACATCTCTCTCAGTGCGAACGCATGTGATAGTGATGGTGTGCTCGTGGTGGAGGAGTCTTGGGGGAAGGTCAACCCCTACGATCTTGGGTCGTTTTTGGAAGCTCGTCTTTGGAGGCTCGTCTTTGGAGGCTCGTCTTTGGAGGGTGACGGTGGACTGCGTCTCCGAGACAGAACCTGTTTGTGAAATTGTCAATCAACAGTTATCGAGATCCAGGGGGAATCAGCTCTTTTTGAAGCTGGACTCACACGTTTCCCCTGGAGTATTTGACTGTAACAAATCCCGTAGATTGAACCATTTGGAGATGTCAATAATCTCGGTGGGGGGTCTCGTCACCGATGAAATCCTTCACTCTCTTCTCTGGAGGTATTCCTCCTTGGAGAGTGACATCTGAGGTTCGTTGATCGGACGTGCGCCTTCAGTAGAATAGTACTGTAGGCTCGCCATGGCCGGCCGCGCCGCCTGCTGAAGAGCACGATCATCCGAAACGGTGATCCCTTCGTATCCCGCCGTAGGCGTACCGTACCCACCTCATCTCCGTCGTTCCTCTGCCACATCATAATCTCCATGCAAGCGAGCGCTTACGTTGCACTGTATTAGAATCCGAAATAAATCCATAGGATCAAAAGTCTTTGTTCTCCTCGAATCCAGTTGTCCAGTCACATGAAACACCCGTCGACCGGCAGTGCCAGTGGCAGACACAGCTGTTCCCATCTCAAAAGATTCGTCGCCCATGGTGATGATGTTTGATCATGGCCGTCAAGTGCTTCCACTCGGGTGATTTTTGGGGGTTCGGTTCACTTTCGCGATCCTGGGCCTTGAATATAGCATGAGGTTTTCGGGTATTATGACCCCCAAGCTGCCGTCGTTTCATAGAGCGTGACATGTGATTGACGAAGCCACCTCCCTCCCTTGGCCGGAGCTGTGTCCTATCCTTCGCAACATACCAGGCACCCAGGGGGGACGGAATTCTGACGGGGCTGGGCCTGCTCGAGGCCGAGCAGCCCGACAATGCGGCGTTGACCGCGACCGGCCGACTCGTCGATCCCAGCGAGACCTCCAACTTCACCGTGGGTGGCGTACGGCCAATCCAAGTCTGCCGACGTGCTGTTCGCCCTCGGCCTCACCGCGCGACTGTACGAGGAAACAAGGCATTCTGAGCTTCGCCCTGCACCCGGGCGCCATCATGACCGAACTCAGCCCAGGCCACTACGAGCCCGAGACGCTCGCGGCCATCGTTGAGAAATTCAAGTCCAGGTTCAAGAGCGTCGACCAGGGCTGCGCCACGTCCCTGCTCGCGGGGCTGGACGACAGCCTGAGCCCGGGCAACCCCAAGTGCCGCGGTGCTGGTGTCTTCGCACGCGGTTCTCTCGACGTTATCTCGAGGTTTGGTATCGTGCCACCTGCCCTCTCTCGGCGACACTGAACGGTATCTTCTGAATGTCAGCGAAATGGTGGAAGAGTTGTTGATCCACGTTGTCTGTCGAGTCGATCGAACTTCCACTTCCAGTCCCCCCAAGTTCCTTCCGCAGAGCTACTCAACACGGGCTAGGAGATCAACCAACGATCGGCTCCATCCGGGCACATAAATGTAACTTCGCCCGAATCGTCCCTGCTGTCTGTAGGCTTCATTCCAAAGCTCAAAACAGTAACACACCTTCATAATGACAACGGTAGATAATACGGATCTGTAATGTCCGATGCTGCAAGTATAATGACTGGCCGTAGCGGGATCGCGGCCGATGATGCCAGCACTCGTGCGGTATTTACCGTATTAGGTAGATAATCTCGAAGAGCCTCGACTCACCGGAAATCGAGATGGTAAAGTCGTCAAGTCCAGATGCGAACGCAACGCTAGGAAGTCCCTTGGGAAATGAAATAAGAAGTTTCGTTTCCGGGAGTGAAGGCTTCAATAAAGGTGCAGCAAATATGAATGCCGGCGTTGCGTTGATCGGGACACCATTATTCCAGCTGGGGAGAGCTTGCATTGGGCCTGGGCCTTAGGAAACGATACACCGCGAAGCCACCGCAGTCTGGAGCGGTTACAAAACAAAGCCACCAACGCGACGAAGGAATGGATCGATCGTCTGGCAGCGCGGATGGCGGGAATGCCACCGATCGTGGTCGCGAAGGCCCAGGTGGTAAAGGACATGCCTTTTTCCATTCGGTTACGTTCGTGTACTGGCGAAATCGATCTTCTGGGTCAGCACCTTTTCGTCACCGAGACATTCAAGACAGAAGCCTGGCACAAGGGAATGCAGTAGACATCCCTTCAACCTCCCTTTTAGTGATTTCTCCGGTAAAGAAAGCTCGTCAATAACGGCTCTTCCCTTTGACCACATCCCCCGCGCCGCCTTTCTTGCCAAACATGTCTCTGACGTCCCGCAACAGGTGCTCCGGTCGCTCGTAGGCCGAAAGAGGTTGTGCCGATGGCGAAAATGAGCGATGTGACACTTTAGCGGCAGCGGGCCCAACCCTCCATTAGGTCGTAGGTGTTCAGCGGCGTACCGTCTCCAGGACCCCTGGGTGTCAGGCCATTGAAAATGTACGAAATAGAATTCGTGAAAACGGCCATTGTTGGGGGCGGTGGCCATTCGACAGCGGTAGATATGCGTCCACCATGCTGCCGAGTCGTGCCTGTTGTCCTCAAAGATAGCAGGGCTGGATATGATGTCGGTCAACCGGCCACGTACCTCCTGCGTGGTTGATAGTAACCGTCGCATTCGTCAAAAGAGCTATTGAGCCCTTGGTAGTGCGTCTTTGACGTCTTCCCTTGAATGAGCCGCGCTGGACAAGTCCGAGAGGATGTTGACGGCACATCGGACAGAGGCAGACAGGAATTGGCACGAGGGCACCCGAGCGCTGCCCATACATAGGCCGATGGCAATTTCGATGTGGCGATATATCTCTTCCAGCTGGTGTCCCTTACCCCAGAGAATGGTGGAGAAGGAGATGCGTGTCTGGTCTACAATACGTGGCTCCGTTCAGCTGCTCATGTGGCTCAAGCTGAACGACGACCAAGGCCGTCCTGCAATGTCGCTCGTCGGACCAAGTCGTCCATGATCATCATGCCAACCTCGTCACGGAGACGAGACTCCCTTCTTCAAACAGGTTCTCGGCCAGCTGGTCGCGCTCGGGCATCAGCTTCGTAGTGTGTATAAAGTCCGATTCGTATAGGAAGTCCTCCGATATCTATATCTCTGATAGTGAGGAGGATTAGTGCTCCTAGACGGCCCGATCTCGTGCCCGACGTCTCTGATCGTAGAGCTTCTGACGCTTCTTCATGTCCCATCCGTCGATCGACGAAGCTGCCGTCTAGTCAGCCACGGCCGGCGCCGACTCTTCTCTTCAAGCTGCCGCCGTCGATGTTCCGGCAGCGCCGGCCGGTAATGATATAGTCTGCCATTGTCTCGACCTTTTCACAGAATACCCCCCTCTTACAGCCGCAGTCTCTGACCGCTTTCGTGTCGTGTGTGCATCGTTCATGTCGGTGGGACACCTGAAGTCAATTCGACGGTGGTGGTCTGATGAATTCTCGGATCGGGAGGATTGAACGTGAGGTGACTATGGCGAGAGGTTGCTGGAAGTCACCGGGACGTACGAGTCTCTCCCTCTCTGTCTCTTTCTGTCTCTCTGTCTCTTTCTGTCTCTCTGTCTCTTTCTGTCTCTTTCTGTCTCTATCCGCATATTCTGGCGATCAAGCTCGAAGAATGTCGCTCGGCCATCGACCGTACAGATGCGAGGCTGGTAGGTAGGCCGTAGGGTAGGTGCCCTGATCCCGATCGGGGCCGAACCGCACGCGTTCATCGATAGAATACTCGTAGTCTGGTCTGTCAGCCTCGAGGCTTCTGCGTGACAAATGCAATGAACGTCTTCCCAAGTCTCCTCCCCATCGACCAGGGCCTTGACAGCGGTGATGATCTCATCCTCGCTTGCCCTTACTTGCTTCGTGGAATCTCGCTCATTGAACAAGAAGGGATCAGATGCAATGAGGGAAGAAGTTGAGGCAAACAAGTCGGGTAGTTGGAAATCAAGAATAGGCGACAACGACCGGGGGCAATGATAACACTCACTATCCACCTTCAACAGGGCCTCTCGACGGGAAGCGTGAAATGTGAGGCTCTCCGGACGCTGTCCTATAGCCTAGATCCGCGAGACCGTGGCTGGCGGCGAGAGAGGAAGAGGTCAGCCTGTCGTTGACCGACCCGTCTGTGTAACAATGGGGAAAATGGCATATCCGGACATCGGTCTTCGTAGTCGAGAAGATGATGATCACGCCCCTGAGACTTGCACAACTCCATGGCAATTAAGTCTCCGGAAGCAGCTTTCCTTTGGACAGAAGTTGGTCGTGTGTGTAGCTGGGGTGGAATCCATTCACGACGAACGGACAAACAGGCCCATTAGAGAGTGGCAATGTCTCTCTACCTGGTTGGCCGCACCAAGTCCCTTTTCCAGAGAAGGAGAGTCTCCAGAGAGGGATAGTCTCCAGAGAAGGAGAGGAGTAAGTAGTAGCTGGCCCTCCTCTCCTTGTCAAATTTCTCCGTTTCGAGGGGATCGATCACGCAGTGAGCCCTCCCTGCCTCTCTGACCAGGATCGCAGTCGCATTCATTCTCAAGTTTCCGCCGTGGTCCGAGATGATGCTCCACTAGTAAGTACCTCGCGAGTATCTCGCCTGCTCGCTCGAGAGTATTTGAGTCAAGTGAGTAACGTCGAGAAAGGGCATCATCATCGTCGAGATCGAGATCGGGTACTGCTTCGAGGACCATCCATAATCGGCAAGGATAGTAGATGACGGTCTGTAACAGATCATCGGGCGACTCTTTCTTTTCAAAGGCTCGAGCTCGAGGGTATCAGTGGTCTGCCAGAGAGGGTTTCATAAGCTCTTGCTTGTAACGCTAGAGGTGAGTGATCGAGATGATCTCTGTAATACCGTCACTGGTGAAGGTGTTGGTCGATAGCTCGGATAACAGGGGCTCGTCCAAAGAGTCAAGCAAGCGGCGGTAATAATGGATTATAGTTGTCCATCCACTAAGTGCCGGCCGACAATCAGTCACATATGAGAGAGGGCTGAATAGAAGATATGGACACTTACTTATCTCTTGCGGAAGGGAAGGCGGCCCATGGGATCATGATTCCGTTGACTCGAGCTCAACTCATATATAGTCTCGTGGTCGGGTTTCGTGGACACTCGGAGCAGCGAGCGAGAAAGTTGACTGATATAAAGTACCGAGTACTGGCCTGTTTGGCCTCCAGCATGGTAAGGAGTGTCTCGTAGGCAATCCGTTGCTTTCTTTTGACAGTCTTTCCGAAGATATTGGCTGGATGGTGGTCAATGGAAAAGCCATCGAATCGAATACACTCGTGGTCTCGCGAGACCTCCCGAATGGTTCGCTCACAAAGGGCTATAGACTTCCTCCAGATAAGCCAGCATAGAACATTCGTCTTTGACCCACTGAAAGTCTGGAGTGTAGACTTGTGTCTTGGCTGGTTGTAACAGCGCGATTACAAGACCACCTTGCCATGTCTGGTTTGGCAAGCCGTGCGGCGAAGCTCGCCTCGTTCTGGGAAGGATAGGTCCCCTTATCGTGGACTATGGTGGTACCCAGGCTCTCAACAATGTCTGCATGTTTTCCGACCCGCTGAGAATGTTTGTGTTTGGCGCTGGGAAGGTATTGCTGTTGACGGTGGTTGACGTGAACCCCATTGCACAAGTGTTTATCATTTGATGGAGCCATAGCTCGAGTAGAAGTATATTCGTACCGGCAGAGTTGCATGAGAACGTCCAGGGTGCCGTGTGATTATATATGTCGGCAGTAAGGCATATTTCGGAGTCGATGAAGCTGAAGTGAGGAGGTCTCTGTCGCTGTCTCTGGGTGCGCGGTCAGACTGTGCCATTTGGGATCGTTGAATCTGATGTATCATGGCCAACGATAATGCTGTGGCGTGCGCCATGAAATATAGCCGAAATCGATTGTCCTGGGATCACCGAGGAGTTTTTCTCAGCTTTGCTTGACAGCTCGCTCATATGTGGCTTGCAGAATCAAACCTGACTTCGAGTGATTTCACTCAGGAATCTTTCCGCCAGTATCGCACCGCACCAAGGCCTTGAGCTCATGACCAGTTTCCCTGGTGGTGAAAGCGATGAATTCACCCCGGAGACGGGCGAAGGGATAATCCGAAACAAAGATGCCAGATGCCAGGCCAAGGAGTCCATTTCCCGGGGACATGGGAGCGTAACAGCCAAAACACTCTCTGCCTTCTGTCCCTTCCGTGATTGCTCGGTACACAGATATCTTTGCTCATCACCACCCTGGATGGATGCGTTGCAGACTCCATCCAGCAGAGTAACCAGGTTTTCTGCCCTATAGCCTCCCCTCAGCGCTCGTCGTGTTCTTTCAGAAGTTGACAGCTGTCATTCCTTGTTCCTCCTATTCCTGATCCTGGGGTAATCTTGTTGCCGTCAAAAGGCAAGCGATGCCCGGGCTCGGGCTCGCTGCGTTTTGTGAGACCCACGCCACTCCGTTAAACGACGCCGTTTTGATAGATAAGAGCATTCCAGGTTTGACCATACCACGCCCACGCTCAGATAACTGGCCTCATCAACTTTAAAAAAAGCATCAGCTGCCCGCGATGGTGTCACAGCTGACCAAGGGAAGGAACCATAGCCGTGCCAGAAGGTATTCCCTGCCGGCCCTACAACGAAGAAGAAACCCCGTGCCAGGAGTAGTGAATCATGTCGACGTTGTCCAAGCTGAGTAGACTCACGTTGAACGGAACCGTCGACCTTGTCGACAAGCGAGTCATCCGATGGGTGGTGATTTGAATGAAATGCCTCCTACAGGCCATTTCCGCAGCAGCTGGCAATTCATTGGCATGGAGTGGCGTCAACACTCGTGCCCGTTTAGTCCGTTGAAGGTCGCAAGATCACAAGGTATCTGCGCTCACAAAGACCTCCGCATCTTTACAGAATCCTAGTGTTTGTCAGGCTGTAATCCTGGCTGCCGGCCCTCACGGAATCGAGGCCCTATCTCGACAGGATCCTGGCGCCGTTGAGTCCAATGATGATGGCCGCGTCCTAGTCATTGCGTGCGTAATCGCAATTTCTCGTACCGTCTAGGTGTTTTGCCAGAGCCATTGACTAAACTCCTTTCGGCTTTATTACTCCTTTCGGCATTATTACTCCATTCGGCTTTGTTACCCCTTTCGGCTTCGTTAATATACCCCTTTCAGCTTTGTTGAATATTTTCCTCCTTTCTGACATTGTTGACCTTCTAGCAAAGGTCAACCTTGACCTGATCGCCTGGAGGTTCGTTGTCGAGGTCTGCGCCGGCGAGGCCCTCAATCAGCGCCAGCAGCGATCCGCCATTCGAGGCCGAGTGTTTCGCGGCGTCTTCTGCCCTTGCAAAGGCCGCCCCCTAACGTGCACCGCGTCCTCCCTAGATGGAACAGAGGCAACGGCCGCATTGGTAATGGCGTTGGCGACGGTGCCGCTGCTGCTGCTGCTGCTTCGGTTCTCGCCAATGACAACGTCCAAACACAAACGCATGTTTTTTGGACCCGCTGGGAGACTCCACCATCAAAGGCAGGTCTGGTCTATGCACAGGCGGGCGCCTTTCTGTCACCCCAAAGAAGAAGGTAGGCACAATCCATGGGTCTCGTTCTTCGACTGACCAGCCAAAGCCCATGTGGGGGATCAAACTAGGAGGCTGCGCACGGGCCTTTAACTGTCGGAGCTGAACGTTGTGGCCCGTGCGCAGAGCCCCGTGCGTGCATTTGATCAAACTTGGCAATGTGGGGCCGGCGGTCGTGCTGATAGGCATCTTGTATTTGATTTTCTTGTCTAGGTTTGACCATACGTCTCTGACCATGAGTTCCGAGGTCATCGTGGGGATGATAGGGAAGCGGCACATCTTGGTGAAGGTCAGCTCTCTAGCCCGGCACAGGTGAATGAACTTGTGGTTTAGCCTTGTGCAGACATTCGAAGAGGGTCCGTTTTAGAACGGTATATCCCGACCTTTATTTTTCGTGGCTAATCTGGGTGGATGTCGTCTGTTCGAGTGTCTGAGAAAGGAGGAGAAGAGAAGTGGGTGAGAGGAGAAGAGAGAAGAAGAAGAGAAGCAAGCGAGAGGAGAAGAGAAGCGAGCGAAAGGAGGCGATGGTGGCCTGTCTATAGCGAGGCGTGGAACCTTTGGAGGAGAAAGAGGGACAGATGTTTAGGAAACACTAGACGGCTTCTCGTTGTACGTGATAAAGCAGTATCTCCCAATTTGTCACAAAGAGAGCTAAGACGGCGATGCTTGGACTCTCTTTCATGTCGTCCAAAAGATGAGGGTTCACCCTGGTGATATATCAGCAGCAGCTTGTAGTGTTTGCCAAATTTTCGGACGGCAAGATGATCCCCCCAGGGCCAATATCTTCAAATATCGCCACCAATATTGCTTTGGTCACGGACCTGGGACCTGCCGTATTCATATTGTAGGGCATATCTCAGAATCTCGGGACAGCGGTCTTGTCTAGCCTTGTCGGCGTAGCTGTGTCGAACTATGCAGGGGCTGGCCACTCCGGTTCGGGATTCAGGCGGCTGGGCTTCGGTATCGCCTGCAGCACTCCCGCAAAGGTTGACACTATTTCAATTGCAGACAAACTCGTTGGTAGTTGTTCACGTTCCGACCGCGTACTTGTATATCCTTCTGCCCGTGTTGTCGTTTTCAACAGGTAGATGTTTCTGACCGTCATCCTCACTGGGACACCGACGAGTAGACGATCGTGAATGTGACCATCGTCGCGCACGGTAGAGCGTGAAGATGGACGGGTTGTGCAACGAGCAGTGCGGCGGGCACGCGAACTACGCCTTGTCCGAGAAGGTGACCACGTTATCCGATCGAGATTGTGAGGAGAGCCTTATACTCGATCGCCCTCGACGTGTCGGTCAAGAAGGCGCAGAGGCTGGTTTTCGACCCCATAACCACGTCGGTGTACTGTGATGGACACATCGATCCAAGGTGCAAGGCAGAATCGGAGGGGAGGGAAGAAATTGCTCCTGGAAAGGACATGCTCGGTGTCAATGATTGTTGCTTAGAATCATTTTCGATGAGATCGATGAGATCAAGGATGGAAGTCGCCTCTTCGACGGGTATGAAAAACCCTCGGTTCGTCGTCGATGTTCTGCGGTATAGATCGCCTCACCCCGGAAATCGTTATGCGTCTGTTTGTAGCTTATGCCTTGGTCGTTGATGTAAGAATCTTCACCGAGATTGAAGCCGTACGTCTCGCCGGTAATGGTCTTGAGAAAGGTAGAACAACCGGGGCCAGGGGGTCCACGAACGACGAGCATTTCGCCCGGCTGCATCGCGTCTTCGAAAGTCCGTAGAATATCGAGACGGGATTGATTTCTTCTGGCATGGCTCGCATTATAGTAAATCGGACCGTCAACGCGGCGCCATGTCTAACCGTCGGAACCTTTCTGAGTTCTCTCTTGGAAATCTGGGGACAGCAAGGATTGGAACGCGACCAGAGGAGACGGATCCCAGTAGGTTTGCTCTACCATCATTTGGACGGGAATCTGCTGATAGATCTAAGTGTATGCGTCAGCGGAGGCCCCGACCCTATGGCGTTGGCATAGTTGCTCAATGAGTTTAATACAGTGCCTAGAAAGCACGATGTTTCCGTCCAACCATTGCCTCGACCTTTGTTGCCCAAGAGACCTCGACCTCGCAACATATCCATCAGGGCCTGGGGAGCGGTCGACTTCTGAAAGTCACTGCCCTTGGTGTAGCCAAAGGCCGAGAGGTTGCGAAAGGCGAAACCAGCGAAAGGCGAAACCAATGGATCGGCCGACATTATCGTGGCCTGCCAGCTTTTGGAGCCTCAGCGTGGCCTTAGCGAACTTGCTCGCTGTCGAGAAAGCTACGGAGCAATGTCAACTCGAAGACGGTTTCGTGGTTGCTGCTGGGAGGCCGCCGGGTCATGACCCTGCTGACTTCTCTCGGACAACAGAGGGAGGGCCTGCAAAGGGCTATATCGAGGCGCTTGTGATCCGATTGAAAGAGACTGAGAGAGTGCTGTACCGAATCCCCTTGGCTTACTAACAAGAAATCTTGACGGCAGGCTTCTCTCATTTCACAAGCAGAAGGGAAGCGAGCAGCCAGACCACCGCTTCAGCTCGCCTTGTATCACCCTCTTACCGCTGTAGTGGCGTAGAGGGAGGTCGATGGAGGTGAGTGCTACCTCGAACCACACAGTCCTCGCTCTACTCCAACAGTTAGCCTTGTTCACTTTTCCCCCAAACCGAGCGCAGCCATGCTTGCAGGCCGGCATTGGAGTGACGCCAGGGCAGCCAGAGGTCAGTATCCCAGCGTCGATAGGGCATTCAGCCTCTGTTTGATCAGTCACGGCTTGCCCGGACGACCTCGGTCTTGTATCGTTATTCTCTTCCCCACAGACGTGTTCATAACACCTTTTCATCAATCTCCGCGAACCGTAGATCTGACCAAATCCGCCCGAAGCGATGTCGAGTGCCCAAGAGAAGAATAGCGTAGCTGAAGCCCACAAGATCTTTCACGACCAAGGCTTCCAGATCCGAATCGAAGTCGCTGGGCCCGAATATGTCCAGCGTTCTCTTCGAAATAACTCTTCTGATTTTGCTCGGTCGATGTAAGACCTAGCCACGGAGGTTGGATGGGGAATGAATGATCTGGGCCTGGCCGGGACTTGGTGAATCCTTCTCCCCTTCTCCCCTTCTCCCCTTCTCCCCTTCTTACACGTCTCTTTCATCTCTGGAGGAGTTATTGCGACGAGTTTCTGTCAAGACTTGTAGCGGCTAACATTGAGTTGTAGAGCGTAAGACCAGAAGCTTGTCAGTTACATCTTGATCGATGCATATCTTGTCAATCCAGAACGACGTGTGCGGGTAGTCTTGGACACAGATTTCCAAGTTGATGGTCGGGAAGGGAAGGGAAGGCGTCTGGCGGCATGGTGACACTCGGGGCTTGTTCCGAAGCGAAGCTGTCGCGACCAGACACGGTGTCGTGGTCATGGGAGGTACTAGGGACAAGGCATTGCGATATATTCGTCCGAGCTATGGTGTCGCAGCTCATTAGGTCTGTACATTTGCTGATGAAGAGAGGTTCAAGTCCGCTTGTCCGCAATGCCGCACTGCCGTCTTTTGCTGCAAAGGCTGGCTCTGCTCTGAATTGAACTGCCCTCGAGTTCGATGACCCGACCCGAGGACCTGACCCCTGACCAAGCAGGACGCGGATGTTATGGTATCTGCGATTCAGTCAGCGTGAAAGACGTAAGATCAGGTGGAAAGTTTGCGCCCGGCTGAGTGAAGTAGAGCAGAGTAGACACTAAACTCCTGAGGAGACCGCTCAGCATGTATTTCTCTTGCTGAAACCTCCATCTCCGACTTGACGGCGTCGAGACAGTTGTGGGCTCGCATTCACCTTCACGCAGCCTGTGTGATTCTTTGTTGCGACCCTTCTCTTGCCATCCTGAATAACATGTCGAGCACCTCGTATAGGGAGGATGACAGCGGGCGACCGCAGCGACACCGCGGGTGAAGACGAGGCCGTTATCGCCTTCTGGCCGGAATGAGTCTGGGCGGACGTCACCGAGGGTTCCGAGGACGACATCAGTGAAGGTCTTGGGGTCTTGGCCAGGTTGATGGCGCTCTCGAAGTCAGACACGGGCACCTCGCCTCGTACTTGCAGGGTTGGATGGGCTCGGAAACGGGACTGCGCACGGCTGATAATGAAGGATGAAGAGGGAGGGTGAGCGGGCAGCCTGTGCGGACTGAGGAGACTGCGCTGCGCACGCCGAGGCTGAAGCTCGGCCGCAGTTGAGCCAAGTCCAAGCGTCGTTACCTGAGGGGGGGTGTCTTCCGAAACCGCGTGATTGAGCAGCCAACTATCGTGGTGGAAATAGTCTCGTTTCTGGCATGGAGAGACGAACCGTTCAGCCTTCCAATCGGGAAATACGTATAATAGCTGAAAGGACAAAATAGTATCGCAGTAGCATGCTTCGAGTACTCGCTAAAGGATGCTGACCCTGCTTGCAGCTGTTCCCTTTGGCTCTTTGGTCCTCTTTTCCGTCAATATTCTCCCTCTCTCTGTCTCCCTCTCCGTCTCTCTCCCTATCTCTCTATCTCTCTCTGTCTCACACACACTGTGCTGGGGGCACACGTCAGAAGCTCCAGAAAGAGAGGCCTGGTCGGTCAAAAGACGCATGGCTGCGAGGCCGAGGCTTGAAGCGTTGTGATCGTCCTGGGGGTGAGAAGCTCCACTGCCCTGTCAAACGTAGACCAATGTCGGTGCCTCTCGCCAGAGTATTCCCATGGGTATGGTGGCACTGGGACCTTCTCCTATTCATCATTCATGCATCCCCTAAGATATCATCCAGCCTGATCCCGCACAATTAGGGGTTTTGTGTGGTTCAAACCGCAGTGGCTGGTCTTGTCAGTCAAGAGGTAGCGATGGATAGCCCTCATGAACACGATGACACCCACCGTTGGGGCCAATTCGCGACACGGACACTAAAGAGATCAAGGCCATTGCAAAGTCATTCATCCGGACGGGACGAGGGTCTCTCTCAAATGGAGTCTTAGCATTCGAGACTGCCTCTAGAACGAGACAGGACTCTTGTTCTCAATCCCAAGTCCCCGTTCTTCATGGCGAGGCTGGGGCTTGATATGTAACGTGTCCCCCCTTGCGGACCGAACCGTCAGGGAGTGTTTTTGGACATAAGGGAGCGATTTTCAGAATTGGGTGAGCTGATGGTTGGGCTTCCTTCCACTAGCCTACAAGCAGCGCCGCGCGATTGCTCTGCAAGCCAAGGACTTGATTTGCCAGGCACCAGCTGCGCTGCAAGCTGGGTAATCTTGCCGAGCTCACCCCTTTGATCAGCCTCGGCCGGAGCTGTATCAGTCCCTATCTCCTCACGATGGTCCGGCCTTCGTATGATCTGTGTTGGTGGTGGGATGAAAGCTAAAAATGCCTTCTTTGGAGGGCGAAATGTGACCCCTTCGAAGATCTCGAGGGATTTTGCCGTCACCGCTAGGTATATGGAAAATGCTTTTCCTGCGACTGACTGCCTTGGTCGCCCGCCCGCGGTGTGAAGATGTTTGGGTGGTAATTAGATTGTTGTCTCTCAGTAGAGAGACCGTTCCCCTCAGAACAGCCCGCGCTTGCTGGAGAAGATTGATCGCCTCGTAGTTCTTTCTTGGCTGCTTCAGTAAGTTTCATTTCAATGCACGCAAGCAATGCAATGCAGGGATAGGGAAGCCTGTTCACGCTTGAACAACTTCTTTTCCGTAGCTCCGGTGCAATTTCATGCCGCGAGCGACGAGCGCGGCGAGGCGCACAAACGTGGGCGTGGGTGGGTGTTGTGTGGCCCTCGCTTGTCAAGGTCAGCTCTAGGGGAAAAGAAGGATCAAATAACTATTTCTGACCCTCCAGGGGCGCGCTTCTCTGGCGTGACCGCAGCGGACATGCGTGAGGCCGTGCGACCGCGCGCGCGACGCCCTCTTCCGAGGAGGAGGAGGAGGAGGAGGAAACCACCGAAGAGTCGGGCTCGATACTATCGTCGTCGTGCACGGCGGCTGCAACGACTTCTCGACCGGAGTTGGTGGCCATCATCATGGCACAAAGAATTCAATCGTAACGCTGAACCAGCGTCGTTGTGCTTGATGCTGACGCGCATGTTCAAGCCGCGTCATCGACAGGTAGAAGATCCTCTGGGCTGGGATCGTCGGTCTCAAAGTTGCGATAACCACGCTCGCTATTGCTGTCCCTGGTGCTGTCCCTGGTGCTGATTTTGCCGGTGCTGTCTCTTCCGCTGTGAATGTCGAGTATTGCTGTCGTTGGCGCTGTCGCTGGCGCTGCTTTCGCTATTGCTGGCTCGTTCGTTTGCCAACATGGATCTCGAAGCCGCCTTTGCCGTTCGTGCGCGGCGAGACCCGCAAAGGAAAGGAGCGGATCCGAGTCGTCGGTATCATAATGATTCCTTCATCGTCCGTAATCGGTGTCCTCGTGTTTGAAATGTGCTGTGGTGCTGTGGATGGAGACGCAACCACAACACGGACGAGAGACGATCCCGATACCACGCTCGTCAAGATAGACCCGAGTACCATCGGATGGGTGTGTCCCGTGGGAGTCGGCAGGTCCTCGCTGGCAGAGACGAGCCCGAGAGGTCGAGACAGACAGGAGAGAGACAGGATAGCATCGACAATTCATGCGATCGATATTTCTCCCCTTTTTCCGTCCTCCGTGCAGAGTGACATTGAGCCACGCTTCCATGTCCTCTCGTCCCCGATGGTCAAGTGGTGGTGGCAACCACTCCCAGAGCGAACTGAAATCGAAAGCGAATCTCGTAACATTTGATCCTGGATGCTCAGCGGAAGAGATGCATCCGTTTGTCAATGCAATGGTCGGATTGCAGAGAGGTATATGTCGTCCTTGTCCGAAGGAAAGCCATTCCGCCGCTCAATGAAGTTGGCGACAGACTGACGACTGACGACTGACGAATGCCAGGAGCGCTTGCAAACTGCGAATATGGCCCCTACAGAATGGATTTCCTTCAGTAGCCGGCGGCGAGCACGGTCGATGGCATCTTGTGGCTGCTAGACATGGAAAATGACCGTCAATGCCGGGGCAGAACAGTCTGAAGAGACAGTAGCCGGTAACGGGACAAAGGCTCACGTTGTTAGAGGCATGCAGGCACACGCATTCTCCCTCCTTTAGCCCCCAGCGTCCGAAGGCCGTGGATCAGTTGAAGAACGGTCCGAAGAGCTTGGATGGATCATTGGCATCCATCGATGAAGATCTGCGAACATAGGTGACAAAGGGTCAGCGTCAAACCCAGAAGACTGACTGCCACAGTTCAAGCAGCTTACTGGCCAACTATAGTCTTGAGGTTCTTATGGTCTTTTTCACCCCACGGATAACACCAAGTCCTCCAGCGTTGGTAAATGCGGCTGCCAATTTAGGGGTCCAGCTGCCACATTCATACCAGCCAGCACAGGACTGGATGCTTGACCTTGAGGAGATCCGTGGTAGTGGTGGTTCGGGGTTGCTGAGGGGACGCCATTTTGATGTAGGTGTGCGCAAAGAGACGAAGAGGAATCGAGCTGATCTAGGGACGTTGTTTCGGAAAGAAGAGGAGTGACAGGTGGAATTTGGAGGTGGTATCGAGGAGGACAGACGATTTGGCGGTGCTGCGGAGACTCGGACCAGAGAGATATATCTGCACACAGCGAGGAAATCCAGGGATTTAGACAGAGAATGTGGTGCAACGAAAGTGATGGTCTCGTTCTGAATCAAAAACGATTCCAGAATTTGAGGATCGGGTACCCATGGACGTACACTGTCACTGCCAGCTCACGCTGTTACCGCCAAAGCACGCTGGCCAACTGCATCAAATCCTGCATTCTCTGCTGCGATTTCGCCCTTTTGCTTCTTGTTCCGCTCCTGGTGAATGTGTTCGTTCTCGTCACTTCTTTGTTCCAAGGACCCGGAGCGGCCGCTTGGCGAGAAAGTCGAGACTCCCCGGGCGAGATGCCTCAGCTTCGCAGCCGTGCGTCTCATGACCAATTAGGGTTCTTCTCCTGGAACTTATGACGTGTGCTCCCAGCACAGTGTGTGGGTATGTGTGTGAGAGAGAGAAAGAGGGAGAGAGACAGGCAATCTTAGCGGAAAAGAGGACCAAAGCGGGTATGAGGGTATGAATCCTCATGAGCTTTTTTCTTCTCCATTCTTCCCCCAGGGCGGTGGACGAGGCCACAATCTCGACCGCAACTCTTGAGTAAGTGCAAGCTTGGTATAAAGCTCCCTGGGAGGGGTCCTCAGCCGGAGTCACCATATGTGGTTGAGTTCTCAAGGTCGCAGAATGGGGAGAACTTGTTCGCGACTGTTTCTGAGAGCCCTTGAGCAAGTTCTTGCCGTCGTTGTTGCCCAGCACTGCGCCGAAAATGGCGAACTGGTTGTATGGGCGCACAGCAAGGCCGTCTGCGGCGTTGTCCACTTCTTACACCAGCAGTCCTACCCTGAGCGTAACTGCATGCCCATTCCCACCCAATGGCACTGCGCTTGCCAAGAGCACGACGATGGGATGTCGAAAAATTCTGTAGAAATAGCATCAAGAGCTCATTTTGATCTGTCCAAATTCCTGTCCAAATCCACGTACGAGCCTTGAATACCAGGAAGACCAGGAGTTGAGCATCGGCGACGATATCCTCTGCATGAAGCAGCCTGGCAACCGAGAAGCATCTCAGCCTCCTCAGCCTCCTCACCAATCGGTACGGTGGTAGGGCGCCGTCGATGGAGCGCACTCCAAGCTCTCTCTTCTTCAGTCGAAGCCGATAGCCCGTTCCTGAAGAGGTAACCAAAACACTGAGATAAGTGCTCTGAGATTCATGGTCGTAGTGAGTTCTGACAGTGCATCCCCGAGGATCTACTATCAATACCTTAGATTGATTGATCTCGCCTTTCGTTTGGCATACCAGACTGCCAGGCACGACATTGTTAGCACAATAGCCAGAAGCCCATGCCGTTGTATGCAATAGCCTAAAGAAAAGGATGCCATGCATTCGTCGACAAGTAGTTTTCATCAGATGCAGAATTTTGCCCGAGTCGACATCAAGCAATTTGGGAGACCGAAGACTGATATGTGCAAGGTGTCAATGACCTCTCCAGCCGGATGATCTCGGCACAGACGCGGTCGATTTTCTCGATCGATTCGGCCCCCAACGAAGAGTGGGAGGGTTTAAAACACGCTGTATCTGATCTGAAGTCGGTCCCGGGGAGATTTTCTCTTCGTTTCATTTCTTTCGAGATCAAATTTGATGAGTGGATTGCCTTGTAAGTAGTGGAAGAGCACATGATGGGATCGAAAGAGCGTGTCTGTGCTGGCTGGAACAATCCCGAGTTGCCAGAAGGGGAGTCGCTGCCTCCGTATTCGCATTCGCTGTCGAAGAGGAGTCGGAACCAGAGGTGGGTGAGATGGAAGTCGCCCACTTGTGCCCAGTCAGTACCTCACACATAACGCGAGTTACAGCGATGCCTTCACTGGTATTTATATCGTTCTCCTTCTCGCGACAACAAGACTATCGGTTGCGATGGAGTCTTCATACGCGCGGTAGGTTGGAATGAATGGCGGCGGGTGGCTGTTAATGCAGATATTAGCCCAAAGTCTGGGGGCGAGATAGAGTCAGGGCGTTTAATGCGTCTCTGCGAATGCTCCAGACCGGCTTTTGTCGACCCGTTGTCCACGTCAAGCGAGCGCGACATCTGATGAAGCGCGAAACCAGGAAAAGACGGTGAACGCGTGGCGAGCTGCAGGCTCAGGCCGACGAGCAGCACGTTGGTGCCCACATGTGGTCTTGAGGTCGCCCTTTCTAGTCGCCGGAGCTGGCGATGCCGGAGCCGGAGCCGGAGCACTCCGTGAGAGGAAGCTGAGGAAGTCCGAGGTATTGAAGATGCCTGTAACATTGGATCGTGAGCCCCAGGGGATAACTTCAACGTCAAGGTCTCTTGTACCGAAAGCCAGATACAATTACCGCACACCGTCCGCGTCATCCAGGGGCCACGAGGGAGGGAAAAGCCCACGGCGCAGCACAAAGAGCTTCTCATACACACAATCAAGAGCTGGCAGACAGGCCGCTGGCACCGGAAAACCTAGGCTTGGAACTCGCCGTCAGCGTCTTGGAGAACTGGACTGCAACCACCTTCACAACTTCCTGGTTCCCGATGAGTAAAAAGAAGAGGGGGTTTGAGAGGATGCGCTGGGCATAGAACGTCGGGATGGATCAGAGGACGACGAGCAGCACAAAGCCGGGAGTGATGGTGGTCGATTTCCACAGGTTCACACGGGTTTCAACCTTTCACCTCCCTGGTTCACTATGCTTCTTCCAAAATATTGTATTGGCCCAGATAAGCGGTCGATCATGTCCTCAAAGCGTCTCATGTATCGTCCATCCGAACCTTGAAGTTCTGTGTCAACCTAAAGAAGAAATCCCCGTCGTCGGAAAACTGACCCGGGTAGGCTCGCGAGTCATCGTGGATGATCTTGTCGGCAGTGTTGGAGTTGGGGACTTGATCTTGGCCAGACTTTCTCAGAGATATCGATCTCGACGAATTCGAAGTCCTCGGAGATTGTTCTGCTGTCCGTCTCACGGTGGATCGTGCCTCGAATCCCAGGCGTCTCCATAGTTTGTAAGATAAGCGTTGACCAAATGGGAAACATGTTCGTTGTGAGGCCGGGGAAGAGCTCAAAAGCCCTTCCCAGAGGATCATGATGGGCTCACATCTCGATACTGTCCCGCGCATCGATGCCCTCTGGGGTGCCTTGGACTTCGACTATGCCCTCGGTCGATTGTGGTAGCATCTCTTTTTGGGCGACCATACGAACTCCCAAGACGTCTTGGATACATACCTCGATCGCCACAAGATGGGAATCCCAGGCGCCGCTTTCACATGCTGCCCAGCCCGTCCCAGCCCACGCCATCTCAGCTTTCGAGTCCGAAAACGAAAGGGCCAGAGCCACTTCGGACATGGTCTTTTGAGCACAGATCTTGGGCTGAAACGTGCATCGACAAGTGAGAGTTGTCGAATCGGTCGGTCACTTTCGCCGTCGCACTCGAGTGGTAAGTAGATGTGCGCCAACGCTACCGTCGCGCTCCTTTCAGTACCTGAAACAGTACACGGATTCTCAAAGGCAATAACCCCGAGTCTTTATGTTTTGCGGGTGTGTGGTTGTGTAGGTGTCTATGTCCATAGGTGTCTGTGTCTGTAGGTGTATGATTGTGTAGGTGTCTGTGTAGGATATTGGTTCGAGAAGGGTATGAGTCTCGAGCCCGTCATGGGGATCATGCTCGTGTATGTTGCCCCTGGCCTGGATGTCGGTTACCGCGGGGCCACGAAATCCAAATGCTTGGATACCGTGCTCGGGCTTGGGAGCTTGACGGCCGTGGTTCTCTTGGTTGGGGTCTGGTGTTATCTCCAAGGTCGTTGTGGATTTGGGAAGAAGACAAGCGATATGTAGCCATCAGAGAAGGGAGGAGGAGGTATCGAATCGAATCGAATCAGCGGTATTTGCAAATGGCACAGGATAGATCGATAGGGTTCTCGTATGCCGTCCGCGGTTGTCTTGCCGTACATAGGCCATCATGGCACAATCACACACCCATAGACCGGACCGGTCAAGCAGCCCAACGCAAGCATCAGGTTCATCGTCGGGCACCATGACCCCAGGAAAGAGGCCTTTGCCTGTCTCGATGGACACCATACGAGAAGCACATGCTGCAGATGTGTGAGCACTATCGTGTGTCAGCACCCGTACCGTGCCGTAGTTCGACAGCGATCTCTTCATCATAACTTCCAAGACCACTGTCGAACCGGCATCTTCAGTCGTTCAGATAGATATTCGTCCATTATTTCAAGCCATGAAGATGCTCCGATGAGAGATCCTCATTTGGATGATGGAAAATCAAAATCCTGTTCCGTGATAGTCCAGATAGATATTCGTCCATGATTCCAAGCCATGAAGATGGGACGATGAGAGATCCCACGACGAGAGATCCCACGATGATGGTGATCAGTGAGAGGATGGTGATCAGTGAGTGACAGGATAAGATACTCCGGCAGGGTAACCGAGGCTCAAAATCCTGTTCCGTGACGAGTCCAGATCTTCGTCTTTTGTGTAAAGTCCGATCGATCACCCGCCTGACCCTGCCTGTTCCCTGGCACGAGCAGCGAGCGACGCCCAGCTTGCCCGCGCCCCGAGCCCTTGCGATACCTGATCAAGGGTCGAATCGGCAGGAGGGATTGTCCGAAAGAAAGGGGAGGGGGGTAGGAGGACGATAGGTGCCGCTTCGGGGGGTTAGTGTGCCTGTAACCAACCAGCTTGCCTCTCGTGTCGCTGATAATGGTCAAGACCAGACTAGTAGTTGTTGCACATCAAACTGGGTTACCAGCTCGTGCGGTTCTGGGATGCGATGACCCAGGATTCACGCCATTCGCGTGGCAAGACTGGCTGACTGGGGCGCGCTGGCTGTGCCGCTCGCTCCGAACTCTTCTTGTTTCAACTTGGTCCAGGCAGGGCTTGCAGAACATGCCTCATTCAAGGGCTCATACAGAGCGAGAAATTCTTCCTTCCGCAGAGCAGCGATCAAAACCCACATCTCGGACCCGGACAGTAGCAGCCATCCAGCCACCAGGACGGATCGTATGTAAACTGCGGGCGCGGGCATCGCATCGCGTTTGTAAACTCGAAATCGATGATGGCGGTGATTCGACATGTCATGTCTCCGGGTCGACTAGCATGTTAGGCGGTCGCATGTCGTCACAGAAGGGGGATGAACGGGGCCTGCGTCGTCGAAACAATATTCAAATGGGAATGAGGTGGAGCAAGCAGTCGACGACGATGGTCTCGCCGGACCTGAGGTCGCCATCGCCTCAGCAGACCGACGGATGGATATTGAAGCTCTGGGACGAGCGGGACGGAATGCCTTCCTTGGACGTCAGTAGAGGCCTCAGATACCGACGATACAAGCTACCTATTCCCGAGTCCGTAGAGCTGCAACTGTTGGAGTCGGTCGAGGTACGCTGGACATCCGTAAGTTTGACGGGAATCAAAGCCTTGGTTTTGCGAGGAGTTTATCCACGCGAGTGTACCGCCGGTGAAGCTCACTTTTTCAGACCACGAAAACCGATTCAGCATTCGGGATGACCTGCTTTTCCTGGACTTGCCAGCACCGTTGGGGCCGATGACTGCAATACGCGAGCCAAGAGATACCTGGAACGTGATGTCTTGAATCTGAGGCTTGTCGGTGCCAGGATGTTGGAATGCCATCTTGTTGACACGGACGATGGCCTTAGCTTTGGTCTTGACACCTGGCTGAGTGATGGGGATTCATGTCTTGAAGGCGCAGACCAGACAATGTCGACGCCGGCCGGAGGAGCTGATCGTCGGCGACGGCGAGATCAACACAGGAAGTGGTGCTGCGCAAGGGCGGCGTTGCGCGTTGCCGCCTCCCACGATGATGTAGACCTTCGGGTAAAGTAGCATTGTTGTTCAGCCTTGATCTTGAATCGCCATTCACGAGACGCGGCTATCGTGAAATAAGGCCTCACCTTTCACGACTGGGATAGAAAGGACGCATGCAGGCGCCACAGCCAGATTTGACCAGCTCTCGGCGTCTCTGTCGTCCAACTGCACACATCGGGGTAAAGAAAAAGGAAAAGAAAAGCTCTGCGGGAGGAGCACCGAACCAGTTTGTAAAGGTTCATGCGCATTGGGGGTATGTTGTCCAGTGGTTTGTGCCTCCCTCGTCGACCACAGCGACGACAGCGACGACGGAAAGAGGGAGACTGCATCCGTTGTTTGATCTATTTTATCCCCTGCCTGACCCACCGTCGCCAGTGTCGCTCCCTATGTTGGGGAAAGCATGGACATCGGGTCACCATCTTGTGCCCTCAGTTTTACCCTACTACCTCATGGCCAGATAACTGATCGCTGATCGCCGATAGCCCGACAGCCCGCCCGCCAGTGGCGGTGACATGGGCTACGGCGAGCCTTGCTTATTTCCTTCTGGGGGTGGTGGCCAAGGGTGGACTCGCCGAGGGTGGGTTATAAGTCTCCTTTGGCTGATATCTCATGGCTGATACCTGGTAGCCCGATGCCAGCCGGAGAAGCAAGCAATGTCATCGAGGTGAACCTCAAAGGTACCCTGGACGAGAAGCTCGCGAGAGAGGAGACACAGCCCGATTAGAGCAGGAGCAGCTTCTCCATTCAAGCCATTAGCTGCTGCCATGTCGCTGTTTTCCGGCTAAGGGCTCATTCAAGTGCATGGATGATACCATACGAGGAATTCTGGCGGACCCTCCCTGCGATTTTACACCGAATTTGGCTGCAAAGGACGATACGGCGTGAATAGCCGTGGTTTAGGGTCTTCCGCCCGCGGCGCCTTCAAGGTGGCTCATACCTCTGACATCCAGTTTCTTTTTGTCTGTCGATGACTCGTCGCACACAGCGTCCTCGACAACCATCCAATATCTGTGTATTGACGACGTCAAGCTGGGCGGAAGCCCGTCGAAAGAGGTCAACGGCAACACGACCCAAAGCGACGACTGTGGGAGATGACATGAGTTCTTATTTTGGCCCTTTTCGCCAGGTCGATTCTGGCAGCGATGGCGTTCTCGGGTTCCTCGAACAGAGAGACACGGTCGGTTGTGACTCTCCCCCAGGGAGGAGCAGCTCTGCCAACGAGCCCCTAAAGAGGCAAAAGGGCAAGTAACAAATGTTGCGCTTCTCGCTCGAGGTCAAATCCCTTCTGAAGGCTGAACCCGAGTCTCTGCTCGCCCCAAGCCCACCTTGCTGCTTTCTGGCCTCGTTGCTTGCTGGACTCTTCGTGTGTGAACAGGGACAGAGAGAGAAACACAGACATGTATCACGCATGGGACATGTACGTCCTGGCCAAGAAGAATGGGAGATGCTCGACGACGCTCAAACAATTCCAGGGCTCGGAATTCGCCGGACTGTCAGGTAGCCTTATGCCACAAGTCCACAAACAAAAAAGAGGGAAAAATCATGGAATCTTTGTGGCGTCGTCGCGCGGCAGGCCAGCAAAGACGCCTCAGAGCAAGCAGCATCGGCAACGGGCCAGATGTCTCGCAATTGCGGTAATGTTCGAATACAAATATGAAGTTGGTGCTCTGGAAGCGCTCCGATGCTTTGGCCCTTTGCTTTCATATCCACCAAGAAGGAGGCGAGTGCGAGCAGCAGCGTCGCCGTCGTCTGTGTCTAGGCGTTGGATTGCGTTGGACTTGCGTAAGGGTAGACGTATAGCATGCTTCTCAAGCCGTCAAGGCTTGGTGGACTGGAAGACGATGAGCTCCGGTTGACGTATCGTATCCGTCGGTCGCACAGCACGTCAGGTGTGACCTTCAAGTCCTCCGAAACTACCGAAACTCGAGCACAGGAGCGTGCAGCCTTCAAAGACCAAGGCCTGGTCTCTCTGCCAGCCGAATCTCGACCCAAGGGCTTGTCATTCGCTGCATTTGCTGCCTTGGAGGCTAAAAACGCCAGCCCTTCACATTTTGGACTAGTTGACCCAGGAGAGCTCGACCAGTTGACCCGAGGCAAGTTGAGGTGGACCAGTTGACCCACGGTTGGGCTGCCTTTGACCAGTTGACCATGAACCGGTCGACGTCGACGCTGACGCTTCTGGCAAAACAAGGAGCCAATTGGCGTTGCTCTTCATCGACCTTCACAAGCCCCAGCATGTCTTCTTGGAAGAAGTGCAAGAGCTCGGCGGAAAAGGGTTTGCACATTGCCGTGCGATGTCCAAGTCGGCGAAGTAAGCCCTCGAAGCGATCATGAAGGAAGTTGTGCAGCATGATGGGGGCCATTCACGGGGCGGGCAGCCAACATGGCAGGCATTCTGGGTAACCCAGGGCATTAAGGGTACCGATTGTGCGGTCGAGCGGGTGCCTGACGATGAATGAGAGTCTGATCTTGGGCGTCAATTTGAACGGTCCATGCGCCGATACCCACGGATGCAAAGGACAGCACTCGGTCTGGCTCCGGCTCGAACGGGCGCGCCCTCAATCCCGGTCCTCCCGCCGCGCCTGTAACGGTTGAACACGAGAGACAGAGAACACCCGACCGTTGTATCAAAGTCACCAAAGGAGAAGAGGAGCAGGGGATGACCGACCGACCGATTTGTTACCGAGATGGCGACGCGTTGCGGCGGTGCTGACATGGTGGCACAAGGCGAGTAGTATTCTTAGATAGAAGAGCACCCCTTGAGCGTTTGATGTAATAGTATTCATCGTGCCAGCGCCAACTCCATTTAGAGAAAGGTGCGTTGCGTTCGGTCTTCATTGCGTTCATCGCGACGAAACGGTATCTCGCGCCATGCAAGGGGCTACTGCCGACCAACGGCCCTGTTTCCAAAGCGGTCTCCTTCACCATGATAGTCAAAGGTCGCAGAGTCGAACACGCTGCGGTGGTCCCAGATAGCTGGCCCATGGTCAGATGCGCATTTGCAATAGGGACCATGATCACTCACCGATGTCGTTGGAATTCTCCTGTTTGAACCGGACCTGAAGGCGTGATTCTTGTAGACGAGGCTCGCGAAGACTGTGTCGAGTACCACATCCGTTTCGACCGGGACCGAACTCCTCTCCCAGACCTAGCACCTGGAGGGTAAAAGGTGGCGCCATTGTCTAGCCATCAGGCATCCCTGAGTGCTCGTGCATATGTCACTGGCTTCGGCAGGGTCGTATGAGGGCGGGTAGATGTAGTAGAGAACGATCGGATGGTGGGTGGGGATCATCATCGCGTAACGACACGGTCACGGCTGAGCGCTCGTGCATAGGTCATTGGCTTCGGCAGGGTCGTATGAGGGCGGGTCCAAGAAGAGATCCAGACGAAAGACTGTCGGAGGAAGTATTATCTGCCATTGAGAAATGGTCACCACGATCCGCAGGGTCGTTGTGCATGCGAGTGAGAGACAAATCTTCAGGGGCTTACGCTCCCGACATGACAGTCCTCGGATCCAGGAACAACGAGCGTCTCCAGGAAGCCCAGGGCTGCTTCAGAGACTCCTCGAAACAGACTCACGTAGCAGTCCAGCAAACGCAGACTGATGCCGACTTGGGAAGCTGTCAGAGGACTTCCGTGTCAAATGGTAGGCGTGGATCATCATCACCCAACGACACGGTCACGGCTCAGCGCGCCGACCGTATGCCATAGTTTCCCCCGTCCTGTCGACCTCGAGGTGAGCCTGTTTCCCTGCTGCCGATCAATGCGAGAGGTGCGCTTGAGAGGGCGGTGGTGCGTTGACTGACAAAGCCCTCTAAAAGTAGTATTGGGTAGCGATCTGACGCTCCCCTGGCCCAGGTGTGAAACCCACGAGCCTCCAGAAGCCACAAAACCGCCACCAACCCCGGGCTTCATTCTTTAAAAGTAATATCAGTGACACAGACCCAAAAACTCCGCAATGTATGCCGGGAGGATGGCCGATGTAAACATTTTCCCAGTCTCTTTCTTTTCTTCCGCGGCTCCGCGACTCGAGCCTGATATTGATATCTCGGCGTAATGTCCTCCATGACTCGAGGATCGAGACGAGTCATTTCCGTCTCGTCGAAAAATACCGATCGCCGGAAGTGAATTGGGTGACCTCGACACGATCTTCTTCTGTGGCCGCGCTCATGGCCACATCGTACGCATGTGACGATAGTGGTGGTTGTTGGATTGCTTTTTGGTGCAGCGCGTGCGCAGGCGTAGGCGGAGGCGAGAATATGAGTGGGTTTGGGGATGAAAAGAGTCGATACCCGGAAAGGTCCTCGTCAATCGACCTAGTAAGGGAAGGGATTTGGTTTTTGGCGAGCGAGGTCCTTTCGTGTCAAGCAGGCTTGAACAGGCAGCTGTATTATTCCTCCTCGTGGAATGTTAGGAGAGATGGTCCCAAGATGGCCTTTCAGGAGGGCCGGAGGGGGAGGAATCGGTCGTTGGGAGAGACGGGACCGAGGGTGCATTGGAAAGACGAGGGTCGAGAATACGCGGCATGGACAGCAGGCAACCAGCCAGAGCACATGGCCTCAGGCGTGAGGACGAGCTTCATTCTCTCAACCTTTGGCGCGGAGCCCCGTCGGTGGGCTCGAGGAAACAATGAAGCCCCTTGACACAAAAGAATGGGAATATCAGTTGGATTGGTAGATAATTGACCTGCAGCTGGCTCTGGTACTGGCAACAAGTCGACCGGCTCGGTGTCGTCGTCGGCCTCGGTCAAGTAATTCTGCCCTTCTGCGTTTGTTCGGTCCAACTTACGCAGGGCTCCCTTGTCCTAGAGCCCCCAGTGCCGTGTCGTCAGGATGCTGACGGTTGACGTCGGCCCATCCTCCGGGGGGCGGGGTGACGACGATGACTGGTAGCTCTCTGGCTCGCGTCATTCTGAACAAGCTTGGTGGTAAACTGGTGTGATTGCTGAATGGGGAATCGATCGTCAGACTCGTTGCAGGTATTGAGGTTCGTGTAGCGTGTAGCAGGTCGCAGGTCGCAGGGAAAATTTACCGCCGCTCTTCAAGGGGATTCTCCCTGCGAAAGTGAAAGCCCAGCCATCCATAAACTGTGTGGAATGTGAGCCTGAAGTGAGTGGACATCAGAAGTCTCTTGTCCCGCGCATGATGTAGCACCTCCCAGCTCTTGAGTGTCTTTATTCCTGTACAAAATGCCTGGCCGAACTGAAGGTAAGGTGAGGTGAGGTCTTCGCTCGACGCTTCCGAGATTCGTTCCCTTGTCGGTGGCGCTGCATTTTCTCGGGATGTGTGCACCAGGTTGTGCACGGCACTCAATGCTTTGTGATTCGGCATTGAGCCGTCTCACGATTGTCTCGCTTTTCTCTTCCGCATTCTCCGGGCGGACCGCGGTCGGCAACGGCCAGAACAGGTTTTGTGACAATTCCGATCGAGGATCGAGTGGATGTAGAGAGGACGGAGGCATTCACGTAGACTCATAGGAGGCATTCTAGGAAGCCAGAACGGATCAGGCTGGTCGCTGGTGTGACTTTCCAGGCGGGTTCGGAAGGAGGAAGAATGAGACAGCGTAGAGTCCTATAGACGATATCGCTCACGCGTAGAGATGTACGCAGAGAATAGAGCCCTCGGGGGCATCAGAGGTCGCAGGCTCGAAGGCAGAGAGGGCAGAGCTGACCGAGTGAGTCCATCGTGAAACGGGAACTGATTCTAGAATGACCGGCGGCGTCAGATGGAGGAGGCTGGTGCTCGTAGAATTGAATTTGGCAAGTCAGATTCTCAGGCAGACGACAAACACGACGACACTTTTTCGCATCGCTTTTTGCCTTGCTCCCCGTGTCATGTCGTGTCGTGGGAGTCATGAGCTCGCTCAGCCATGACCGTTGTGAGGTAGTACTTTGGTGATTCTCGCGTCAGATGCGGAGCGCAGCAAAGGGAAAGTGAAAGCTCGGAGCTTGCGGAGATAATATTGTAGTGGGAGAGTCTCAAGGCTGTATTGTGATGGGTGGGATTTGTCTGTAATAATGTGCGGAAATGACATACTCTTGGCCACTGAATTGGTTGGAATTTGGACAACACGATAGTTGGCTGGCCAATCACGCTGTTTGGAAAACCACGTGAATTTTTTTTGTCGGTTCACGAACATCCCGATAAGGAAGGCCAAGGGTTCCGCACGTCACTCTCCATGCCAGAAAAGAGACTTTTTCCACTGGGTCTGGGATTAATTTTCTCTGGAATCCTCCAATAGGATCTATCCATTCAGGGAATTTCTAATCACTCGAGGGAAAGTACAAAAAAAGGGATATAGAGGATAGTGGATCAATCAAGTTATGAATTCATCTGGTCAAGACTTTCTATGCTGTTTTGTTTATTGATGTGCAGTAGCCGTGACCCCCAGGGAGCCAATATACTGGTGTTCCTTGACTCAATCACCCCTCAACTCAAGGTCACCATCACCAATGCCGTGAGCCCTCCAATTTCCATTGTTACTGGTGGCTCATCTGGCATCGGCGCAGCCCTCACCATGCCCACCGCCGTACGACTTGATGCCTCTGGCCAAGAGCCTCGCCCCAGTTCAATACCATACCCAAGCTCGGGGTAGTTACTCATAACCCATTATCTCGCTCCCGAAGGATGGTCGGCCTCTTGTGTTTGTATGTTTATCTTCCTCTTAACAGTGGTTCGAGCAATTCTGGCCCAAGAGGCTGCGCAGGTTCGCGTTCAAGTCTCTCAAGTAGTTCCTTTTCTCTTTTCCCCGATAGAAACGCGTTCTCATGAGGTAGATCGATTCGTAGTCGAGAGGTAGGATATCAGGGAAGCCTTGGTTAGCCTCGCGGTCGGTAACGTTACTGTAGGTGTAGGGGGGGGTGCTGGTGCTGTGGTGGTGCGCATCAAGTGCCGCAGGATGCGATCAGAGGCAGACCGAGGTCTTGAACGATGTTCGAAGGTGAAGGATATCTAAAGGTGAAGGGATATCCAAAGCTGAAGCCGATGGACGATATTGAACTCGCAGCGAGGCGTAAATCCTTCCGGGATACAAAGAGAAGACAGAAAGCGATCGAAAAAGACAAAGAACGCGTCGAAAACATGTCGGATGGCGATGGCCATGTCATTGCGGTGGGAGCTTGCAACGTCTGTTCTTTTCCTGCGTTCGACCATGCCGTAGACTGATTTATATTGCAGAAAAAGCCCGTGGACGCAAAAATTCGCGCGGACCGCGGATACCTCACAGACGCTTTTGCGTTTTGGCAAAGACCTCTCTCTCCCTGCGGAACAGGCCTCTGGCCACACAAGCCTTCCGAACGCTCGGCAAATCCAAACACTTTCGTTATCATCGATTGGTTGGACGTCACGACAGATTGAGAACGTGATTCAAATGTCAGCTAGACCAGTATGCTTTACCCTGGCCGACTCTGTCTTGTGCTCTCCTGTACTGTCCTGCCTTGTCTGACTTTACGTTCGAAGCGGTTGAGCTGGTAGTCAGCTTCTCCTTCAGACTGTTGAAGGGTGGGCGGGGCAGGTAGTGTAACACCACCGGAGCGAGAAGAGGGAGCGAGGATGGTGTGACATTGTAGACCTCAACCGAGCCAGGCTTTGAAAAGCCCGATTCAGAGCTTCTGGAGCCGCACGGTTGGGTTGGTGTTGTGTGTAAGAAGACCTACTCGAGATGGAGGCCGCGGGTCTCGAGACTATGGGCCTCATGGCCCTGTCAAAGGCACAGCGTTCTGTTCGCTCGCGATTCTGTCTTCGACTGGACGCTGGAGGATTGGAAGAACGTGATCAAGTGCGGCAGGACCTCTGTTGTTCTAGGACACCGTTGCCGACAGAGGGTTTGGGCCGAATCGCGTGCGAGGAAGTGAGAAGTAATAGAGTGAGAAGCAACAGTGGCGGAGGTGTTCACCTGGCAGGGCGGCGTCGACCTTGCGGAGGTATTTGCCGGTCTTCCAAGGCCGGTGTTGTTCGAAACTTTTCAACCCCGTCTCTGGTGGTCAACGAAGAGCGGTCGAACTTGAAACACAGTATCCAGCCATGGTACGGAGCCTCGAGGACACTGACTGCTATCTGCTATCCCTGGTGCGGTCGTCTCCACCGCCAGTTCATTGAACTGGTGAGCTTTTTCGTTGCCAGCGAACGTCGTAATGTCCTGACACCCACGCAGTCTCGCCGATAAGAAGCTAAAACGCATATTATGGTCTTAACACCCAAATTGTGGACAAAAAAAAAAAAAAAAAAACACGAGAAGCAAACACCACCCATCCCTTCTGCCATCCCTTCTGCCACCCCTTCGGGCATCATCCTTTCGGCCATCCCTTCGGAGAAGTTTCTGATGTATGGCTTTGAGTGTTCTGACAGAAACTCGCTGACCTTCTTCGCTCACTTTGTCACTTTCTCGGTGGTGCAGTTCTGACATCGGTTATGCTGGCAATGCGGACAGTTGTTCGTTCTGATCGGAATCGGATTGTGGCCGCATCGGTGCTGTATTTCCATCATCATCATCAGCAGCAGCAACGCCCTCTAAAAATCGACCAGATTGCCCGGCCGGGTCCATCCAAATGCCCGCGGACAGGGCAGACAGGCATTCTTTGCTCGGGCTGGGGAGAGAGAAGGGAGGGGAGGGTACATACGCATGTCCAGATAAACACTGTCTCTTTCTTCTTTCCCTTTGATGGAGGACATGTGTAGATGTTTGGTGAATTCGTCGTGCCATCCGCTGGCAGCGTCGTCGGCCGGGATTTCGATGGCTTGCAGTTTCTGCTTTGCTGTCGGAGGAGAAGACCGTGCGTGCGCTCGGCCGTGTCTCGGACCTGGTCAACTCGGTGTTGTGCATCATTTTCATAGTATAGTGCCCCCTGGGAGTGCACCACGCCCATTGTATAGTGTCTCCTGGCTCCTGAGTGTACACCGCCACAAAAGTATAACGTCTCCTGGCTCTTGAGTGCACACCGTCCCCAATGTAGAGTGCCCTCCTGGGCTGAGACGTTCCTGCGGACTTTACACCAGGATCACTAGTTGCCCGACGTCGAGAAGCTGTGGCCTCGGAGACGCTTTTTCACCTACCCCCGTGGATAGACCACGGTTGCGGAATGATACAGGAGAGAAAGAAAATGGTTGCGGAATGAGGCTGAGCGAGTATTTATGAGGCCCTAGCTACCCGATTAGGAATGTTAGCCGAATAATTTCCACCACGGCGACATAACAAACTGTGCAAACGCACTAGATAGATGATTTCCTTACCTAATCAATCAATCATTCATTCCACTGACAGATTGTTGGTGAGAGATGGGTGCTGTAAGGTGATTGATTACAGAACAGGACAGACCGAGGATGCAGGATGCAGTAGAAGGATAAGCCCTTTGAGCAAGCTCTCATAAAATTTAATTGTTGAGTTTCTCCCTTGTAAGTTATCCTAGTCTCGAAGCTGCTGGTGGATGGGGGTGAGTTTGTGGTATGCGGCGCCACGCTTGCCACGTTTAATGACTGCGAGTCGAGGATATCGCCGGTATTATTCTGATCTAATCAATACTGAGCTAGAGGCGATTGTGTACACCACCTCCATTGCATAGTATCCCCTGGGTGTACAGTGTCTCCTGGGATGATTGCACGGTATGAGGTTTTGAAGGAAGTGATATCTTACTTGAAGACGATAGGGATGAGAACGGTATCGAGTTTGAAGGAGGTAATATCCTCCTCGAAGGGAATAGGGATGGGATGATATTTCGATCCTGATCTTTGATCTTGGTCTGGTCGATCCACCTGTCGGCGCTTTCTTCCTGATCATTCGTGATGTGGACAGCTGAGCAGGTATCAAAATGCCCAGATGCCATGCTGAAGGCGTCGATGACTTCCAGATCGGTCACGACACTCTGTTCGCCAGTCGTGGTGGTGCCGTGGGTATGAGGCATTGCCGGCCCTCCCTCGGCGCAGGCTGCCTCGTGTGGGACTGGTTCGAAAGCAGTTGGTCATCACCTTCGCGGCATATCGCTCAATCGGAACGAAAAGTCTTTGTATAAGCATGGGGGTGCCTTTGCCCAAGTAGTGGGCGCACCAAGCCGATGCCGCATCGTCCAGGCCTGAGAGTACGATGCTCTGCTAGAGGTGGCTCACCGCGCCTGATCACGAACCGGGGAATCTGGGCCAGCATTCGATCGATCACGACGCCACCCTCTGTGCGTTACCCGCGCCAGGTGGTCTTTGAATGGTCAATTAGCTGTCCAGCGTCACCCCGAGCACCTTGGTGGAGCGCGATGACAGGAAACATACCCGTGCGAACCCGCAGAGCCTGTAGGGGGTGCGCCATCTTCCATCTTCTTGAGCCGGGCATCGCGGATGAAGTGTATCAACGTGGTCTTGTGGTCTTCAAATGTGGCCTCCACTGGTCGCGGCGCAGTTCAAGGCTCGTGGTACTGCCCTCGATGAGAGGACACATACCCGTACCAACCCGCAGAGCCTGCAGGGGTGGCGGCATCTTCCATCTTCTTGAGCTGGACATCACGGATGAAGTGTATCAACGTGGTCTTGCTGTCTTCAAATCTGGCTCCATTGGTCGTAAACCCCAGTTTAAGGCTCGTGGTATTACCCTCGACTGCAGCATCTCCATGTTCTGATCGGGCAGGATTCCAGCTTGACAGCAATTCAGGGTATTTTCTTTTTCAGAGTATCCGCCTATCTTCTTTTTCTCACTCTCCGTCTCGGTTGTCTGGGAGCCAATCAATCCCGTGAGGTTTGTATTGGAGAGTAGCTGATGATCGAGGTGTGGTCTCAACGATGCCGTAGTATTCCACATCTAATTGTGGTGGAGAGTGGCCGAGACGAAGTACAAGGAAGACCAGACCGTAGCGGGACTATCATAGGTCCAGGGATCTGGTCACCGTAGATGAGAGAGACAGGCCCGAGCGTGGGGGATTTTACAACCATTGTCCGCCGATAGAGAGATCGTGGCACTCACATCCCATTGTGTTTAGTCGTCGACAAAACAAAGAGGTCCCTAATCATCGTCAATGGTCTGGTCAACCAAACCCGTGTCGAAGAAGATGGAGAGAATGGGGGACAATGGGGAGCCTTGTGGGAGGCCCGTTGTAGGTGATCTCTGATATGTCTGATTCCTGTCTGTTCACTAACTATCGTGGCCTGTTGTGTGCAGGGGACGCCAACCCATCAACCACTTCAATAAGGGATGCCGCCCGTTCCACCACTTGGGCCGGGGATGCCCTTCGCTTTCAACCGCGACGTTGCTCGGAAATTTGCAGTCGGGAATGAGCAATGTTTAACAATTCGTCCCTAACAGAGGGGAGGTTTCTCGAGAAGGGATGCTTGTAGGATGGAATGCAATAGGCCTATTTATAATGAGTCAGCTAACGTGATTTCTGCGACGCGGATCAGGGGTCACCGACCTTATCATCCTCTCGAACTGCTGCTGCTTTATTTTTGTAGACACTTTACTGTCTACTTAAGTAGGGGATGCCCTGACCATAGATTCGATTGTAGATTCCTTAAGTTGCTCGGAAATTTGCAGTTCTGGCAATGAGCAATGTTTAACAATTCGTCCATAGCATTGGATATCAAATCATGGACACCGCCCCCTCCCTTCTCCCCCGGGGACCGGATCAGGTCTGAGAGGAGAGGAGGCTTCTCGAACAGTATGCTTGTAGGATGGGACGCAATAGGCCTGGTCACAACAAGTCAGCTAACGTGATTCTCATTACGATGCGGATCCAGGGGCCACCGACCCTATCATCCTTTCCACTGCTGCTGCTTAGACGCCCCTCTCTTTCAACCGCTTGACCCGACCACGGGGTCGATTGTAGATTCCTGTTGCTCGGAAATTTGCAGTCCTGGGAATGAGCGATGTTTAACAATTCGTCCATGATATCGGATATCAGATCATGGACACCAGGCAGCCGGATGAGGTCCGAAAAGAGAGGCTTCTCGAACAGTACGCTTGTAGGATGGGACGCAATAGGCCTGGTCATCATAACAAGTCAGTTAGCTAACGTGATTCTTGCGACATGGATCAGGGGTTGGGTCACGGACCCTCTCATCCTTTCGGATTGCTGCTGCTTTATATTTGTAGACACTTTGCAGTCTACAAACGTAGACTGCCAATTCTGAGGCGAGCCAAAGTAACGTTTGGCGTTGCAACGCGCACCCGCCAGTGGTCAAGGTCATGGCTAGAGCCTCTGACATATCTCTTTGAATCGACTCGGGAATTGCGGCATTCTTACTTGCCGGGCCAACCCGGATTTCTGTCGAGCCGGTGTGTTCAACACTCGCTTGACCCAAGTTGGGTCAACGGGGATTTGGTGGATAGAACCATGTAGATAAGGGAAGTCGGCAAAATAGATCCGTAACTTCGAGGGGGGGGAAGGTTTGAATCGACTCGGGAATTGCGGCATTCTTTGCCTGCCCGGGGGGCCGGTGTGTTCAAACTCGCTTGACCCCAGTTGGATTAAATTGGCGCCAGAAACCAGAATACAAGACAACATTTGTAGGGAAGCGTTCCTCAAGTTGTTGCTCCACTCCAGGGTGGTGTGAGAGCTTGGCCAGACGGTATTTCCGAGCATGTGTCCTTGAACTTGGTGTCCTCCCGCTCTGATGCGTCGACGAAGTTCCTTGTTGGCAACTATGGCGACAGCACGCCTGACGGTGTGGAAAGGAGAAACGCTCCTAATCATGTATTGCCATTGACGAGAGACTAAGCTGAGGAAAGAAAAGGAAGAGGGAAGTAAGGAAATAGAGACTGCGCGAGGACCGCATCCCAGGAAAGAAAGGAAGAAGTAAACAGAGACGGTCGGTACAGCGACAGCCGCGTCCTAGGAAAGAAAACAAACAAGGAAATAGAGAGGCGCGACGACCGCATCCGGCAAGCCCCTTCAGGTACTGCCTGCCTGCCAATCAACCCAATTCCACCAGGGCCGGATGTTTATCGGTTCGGCCACAATCAATGGAAACTAGAGACGGAAGGAAAGGTAGGGAGGGACTCAATGTCACCGTCGCATCTCATTTATTTCTTACCTCGTATTGAAATATAACCCAACCCGTACCTACCTTGTCATCTGCCCCCGTCACGGTCTCTTCAAGGGACTTGAAAGCTTACAAAAAAAAGCGCTGCTGCCAGTTATTCACCCGGTCTGGGCCAGATCAGGACGGATCTGCATATTTCGTGCTCACGGCCGTGTCATTTGTATTTGCGGTGTTGACAAGAATGCAAGCATGTCCAGGAATTACGACCGATTGGATTGTATCTGCCAGATTGTATTGTATTGTAGACGTTGGGAAGGGCTTTGATGCAAAGGATGAATGATTGGGGAGCAGAACCGTGGGTTTCAGCCTGGTAGGATAGCCGTCTAGCAACAACTAATTCACAGCAGTGAAATTGGTCGGTATGACTTGGGCTGCGTATTGTCTGCCTTGCCCGGCTTCCTCAGCGCCAGGATGCGGGCCACCCCTGAACGGTAGGGGCACGTAGCGCAGCTGGAGTGAAGTATGGAAAATTGCCACTATCATGAGGTCTAGAATGGGCCATAATTCTTTCCACGCTGCGTTGGGTATACCATCTACGCCCGGGGCTTTCCATGGGTGGATGCCTTCGACTGCGTAGCCACCCTCTGCCACCGCTAGGGGAGGGTTGGTTGCCTTCGAGCTGCCCCAGTAGAGGCGTAGAGGCTGTTCTGGTTTGATGTCGGGACGAATGATTGGTGTTATCGGAAAGAAAGTCCTCCCTGGACCAAGCGTTGTCATCCTTCTGGGGTCAAGCAGGAAAAGAAGCAAGGGGGAAAAGAGACCGTGGTCCAGATCCTAAAGTCGGACGGGGAAGTTGTGGGCGTGCAGGTCTCTCGCGATGGCAAGCCAGCGAAAGTCTCTCCCTTCTCCTGATCTTCATGGATCTCCGCGGACCGTCTAAGAAGGGTATGTTGTCACACGCCGGTGCATCCGAGGCGAGGTAGGGGGCTGCTTTCCATACCCTGTCGGTGTCTTCCAGAAAGTGCACCAATATCGTCTCTTCTTTTCTCTCACCCCTGACCGAAAATTCTGCAGTGTAGCTTTCGTGCGGGATTCCCGGCTGGTGGACTCCATTTCTACAGTCGTTTGGAAGAATGATGTGGCTACTGTAGCCATCGTAGAACGGGCTGAGTCCTTGATCTGCAGCCAGGGTAAGCAGACGCGTCAGTTCACACTGGCGACCAAGGATTTGACGAAATGTGCGCCAAAAATAATCATTCTTCGTCGTATGGCCATTAGGAGGGCGCTGTTGCCTTTGGGTGAAAGAGAAAAACTGGCGTATCGGGTTTCAAGCTGATCGTAAAAACTCTGTGCGCTGTACTTTAAGTCCTGCTTTCACACCCCTGCTGGTTTCTCTCAAGAGTGCTTAGCTTCGTCCTGCAGCAGATTTCTTGAGACTCACCGCTCTTTCTGCGCAGCCTAAAACGTCCAAGTGCAGTGTCTCCACTTCCGGCGCTCGGAGCCTAGCCTCACCGGTTAGCACTCATTAAAGGAGGCCTGGTATTGCACAGCCAACTGTTCATAAAGCCTGAAGCAGGTCAGTTTTGAAAAACTCAATTTTCTCGCAAAATGCAAATGCCTGAGACGCTGGCCTCATTGTCTATGTTTGTTCATTTGGGCCCCTCACAAGACGAGAAGATGTTCTCTGTTCACCCCGCAATACGGACACTGCAAGACGCTCATATCCCTCCGAAGTCTGACTATGATGAATTTCGAGATACCCTCTACGAGGTCACGAGGGAATGCTTGAAAGAAATGGCCAAGGATGAGGTGGACCTGGCAGAACTGAATAATGTTGGAGTTTTCCACAAGTTCGACGAGAAAGCTGGGAACGTATACCAAGATTTCGGAGCCGACAAGTCTATGCCTGACGACTGGATCTACAGAGGATCCTTTCCTGGGATCTGGTGCGCCTTGAAGAGTCCGAACAATACCTACACGATAGCTCTAGTGGGCACGAAGATCGGACAATTCAAATTCAACACGGGTTTCAAAATCTACGATCCTCAATCCACAACACACATGGAGAAGTGGGAAATCTGGAAAAGTCGTGCGGAAAACTCGGCAAAGCACAACCCCTGGGATGACGCCGAGAACACCGATGGCTTAACAATGTCGACTCGGGTGGGCTTATATCTCGCAGACGCGAATGATTTCAACTTCTATCTGGAAAACGGCTATGGTGCTGTAGTTGGCTACACTGACTATGTGTCTCTGGTCATCGTCGACAAAAACCTGGTCTCAGATTTGCTTGATGCCGGGACTGTGGGAATGCATTTGATGAGCTAAGAGTTCCAGTAATGATGCCTAATTCACAAATTCATCTGATGGTAACTCGGAGGCAGGAGGGAGGGTCATCATCACATGTTTTGGTCTGATCCCATTCGGACAACTGCACCAGAGCCAGCTTCTCTAGTGTCCGTGACGGCAGTTGGACGAGCTCACCGCATAAATCGGGGCCAGCAAATTCGCGATGACGCTCTGAGGACAAGCCAGTAACGCTTAGACTTATTCAGACTAGTTTAAAGGAAGCAGGTGGGGCTTTAATAATTGAGTGTGTCTGGAAAGGTGAAGCCGCAATTGCAAACGACTGTACGCTCATGGGTGCTTCGGTCTCGACTGCTGGTGTATTCGTCCCTGAGTGTGGTCAACTCGTCGTCACCACGCCTTGGTAGTATGGCGTCACCAGCATGGGGTTGGTCAATGCCTGCTTTACTTGCTGGATGATGGTCTGGGCTCCACGTTCCAGTCCTGCGACTGAGGCGACCAGTAGTATGTGCTGCATCTTTGTGGAGAATTCCCGTCGCACTGCAGCCTAGTCGGTCTTGCGAAAGGTCTGCCTGGGTCGTGGTCTCTCACGGATGTGTCGCTGGCCTGTCACTGTGCAGCCGGCCAACCAGCCACAGCCCGGCAGGGAGTCACTTGTGAGTCATATTTTGGACCCGTTGCTGACCGGTTGGTCCTAGTCACCGGATCGCTTGGGGATGGGTTTTGAGATGTCATGTTGATGCTGATCTTGCGAGAGCTGTGACTCATACCTGCGGACTACCTGCGGGCTTCACTGGTCCTGTCGTATACCTGTTCGACCACGGTACTTTCGTGTCTTGGGAGAGCTCTGACTCATACTTTGTAGGATTCTAACGTTCCTCCATTGGTCCTGTCGTATAATGATTTGACTGCGGTACTTCCGTGTCTTGCGAGAGCTGTGACTCATACCTGCGGACTTCACTTCATTGGTCATATCGTATAATTGTTCGACCCCGTGACGGTACTTTCGTGGAACACGGCAATTTAGTGTGACATGAACGTCCCTTCATTGGTCCTGTCGTATAACTGTTCAACAACGGTACTTTCGTAGGATGCTAACGTTCCTTCATTGGTCCTGTCGTATAACTATCCGACTGCGGTACTTTTGTAGGACACGGCACTTTTGTTCGACCACGGCACTTTAGTATGATCACGGCGCTTTGATTCGATCACGGCACCTTGGCTTGACCGCAGCACTTTGGTCCGGCAGGGTACCCTGGTCTGACCACGGTACTTTACTTCGATCACGGGCACTTTAGTTTGACCTCCCCGCTTTGGTGTGACATGATCGTTCCTCCATTGGTCCTGTCGTATAAAAGTACCGTGGTGTAGGACACGGCACTTTGGTTTGATCACGGCACCTTGGCTTGACCATGGCACTTTGGTCCGACAGGCTACCCTGGTCCGACCACGGTACTTCAGTTCGACCACCCCGCTTTGGTGTGACACGAATGTTCATTCATTGGTCCCATCGTATAAACTGTTCGACCACCGTACTTTTGTCGGACACGGCACTTTTGTAGGACACGGCACTTTTGTAGGACACGGCACTTTTGTAGGACACGGCACTTTTGTAGGACACGAATGTTCATTGGTTCTGTCGTATAATTGTTTCGACAGCAGTACTTTTGTCGGACACCAATGTTCCTTCATTGATCCTGTCGTATAGCTGTTTGACCATGGGACTTTCGTGGGCCACGGTACTTTTGTTTGATCACCGCACTTCGGTTCGATCACGGCACTTTGATTCGACAGGGTATTCTAGTTTGAAATCGGCACTTTGGCTCTGCACGGCACTTTGGTTCGACCACTCCACTTTGATGGGACACGAACGTTCCTCCAAGTCTAGATCGCGAGAACGTAAGGGGTTTTGGCTTTCCCACATCAGTGCATTGGCAATCGCCGATTTTGCTGACACTGAGGGTCGCCCCGCTTAATGGTCAATCCAGACTGGACCAAGGACCAAGGAAAGGGGGTTAGATGTCGTCATGACTCTGTCAGATGTAGGTCGTATGTGCGTTGAAGATGGTCCGTGTGACACGGTGGCCTGAACCATGGTCCACCTTGTGGATGTCACATTTGAGGACTGTGCCAATCAGCTCATTGGGTATCAACGCAAGGAGGTCGATGGTAGTTTCATGACCGCATGACCGTCGGGCTCGAACGTACTATTTCCTCGGAGCAGGAGGTTCTGGACTTCAGCCTCACCTCACTATCCCCACCTATCTTTCACTGTGAGTCATGTCCAACACCAGTTTTCGTTTCTGCCTGCGCCCGGTGGAGTCTGGTAGCGAGTCGGGTGATCGCTTCTTACGAGCCTGGATCAGTCGTGCTGACCGACCGGATTTGCCCGTGAGAATAAGCCTGTAGCTAGCTGCTTTACTGGCTCAGCGACGTTTCAAAGAGCCGTCTCAAGACGCAGGCACACACGCTTGTTGGCTGGAATTAGATCCCGCGCGACAAGGACCTCCAGGTGGCAACCACACAGGGAGTAGACTCATAGAAGGAGGTGGTCAGTTGGGCAACCTTGCACCTTGTGACGCCTGGAACTTTTGTGGCCTGGAACCTTTGTGGCCTGGAACCTTTGTGGCCTGGAACCTTTGTGGCCTGGAACTTTTGTAGCATTTGTCGGCCCGCTTCCTGAAGCAGGAAGGGCACCCAACCGATGCATGGAAGTTAGGAAGCTGACTTTACACCTGTGTGTATTGTTACATGTGGAATTTGCCACCTCGCTCCCCGTTCATGGCGTTATTGGACACTCTGCGAAGCATGAAGGGAATCCACCCAACCGATGCATGGAAGTCAGAAGTTGGCCTTTACACCTGTGTGTATTTGCAAACCTCGACTCTGCAGGTATGAGCACGTTGACGGGGTCAGGACTGTCAATGAGCACTTGTGCCACCCCCAACACCCTGCGTCCATGATGCATGGACCGAGCAGGCAGCGCAATGGCTTCGGTGGCGGCAAGGGTGAGAAGGCTGTTCCAGTCACCGGGTCAACGCCGTTTGGAAATGGCGCGGACTGCTCCTTTGGGCTCGCCACGGCTGGCGTGTTGTCAGGATGCGATTAGCTACGGCCTCGATCACACCGTGTACTTTGTGCCTACTTTGTGACCTTCCATCCATGCCGCCTATAGCTCGCGAATTCCAGATAGACGGATAATTAGGTCCGCGGAGCTCACTAGGCAACACATTCCTCGCTTGACCAATCGGACACTCAAGATACGATATCGCTGAGGCGAGTCTGCAATAGATAGTTTTTCCAGGTCAGGATCGGTGTCCCTTGGCCTTGTCGAGCAGACGAAGCCACCCCGTCCCCGCCCCGTTCGCGGTGTAACCCTCCTCGAAGCACTGTAAGAGGAGATCTGGAAATGGCGGCGGGAGGTGGTCGAAGTCCATCAGAGCCCCTAAGCTGATGATTCCCGTCACCTTGCTTGTCTCGCGGCTTTGGTGGAAAGCATCGTCCAGCAGCCACGACATGCCTGGTCGTGGCGGTTGAAGTAGCCTCCCACAAACAATTGTATCTCCTTAGCTTCTTGAGTCTGGGCCCGAAGCCCACCGGGACCACGTACGCCTATGCCCTGGCACCCAGGGGGGGACGGAATTCTGTCCCCACTACTATGGTATTCTGCCTGGATTTCCTGCCTCACTGGGGACGGAATTCTGACGGGGGCTAGGTGCGTAGGACTGGTGGACGTCCCTCTGCGTAGATGGACTCGTGACAGGGCTATCGGAAACTGCCCGGTGTTCGAAGTCCGTCCTCGCTGACCAGACCAGGTCAAGACGGGACAATGTCGCAGTTCAGGCTGGTTATAACTAGATCCATCTGTAGTAAATGGTACGTACGTAAACCGACAGTAGTAACCACCATCAGCTCCAATGAGTCGAACTTCAAAATGCCGGCCACAATGTCTGAACCATGGTACTTCAATTTGTCGAAACTGACTTCTCTCGTTGACGTAGATCATTAAACGAAAAGATCGGATCACTCGATCACTTTCCACCTGCGTAGGTCGTACCGCCTCCCACATGGCGTGTTCATGTACGATCCCTTTGCGGTCGATACCGAAGACGCATGCCATGGTTCCATGACAAGCAACAGCGCCAGGTCACGCGCAGTTTCATCGTTCAGAAGGCTTAGCTGTGCCTCAAGGTTGAAGGACAACCCACCCACGAAGGTCCGGGTCGAGATGAGGGAAGAATCTTCGAGCGACGCCATCTCGTTCAACCCAGAGGCACTGTAGTGTATCCAGGAGAGCGCCCCGGCTGTCTTGGGCGGCGACAGTGGCACCAGCGCCAAAAGACCAAGACCTCGAGGGCCATCTTTGTGGAGGAGAGAAAGGGAAGGGAGGTTGCGCTTCGGCAGTCAAGGTTCGCTTGCAATATCCCGGTGTGCTGAAGCATGTCGTTCATGGTCCCGTTCAGTACGCTTTGCTGGTCACCGCTCTATTGTCAGCGGGCTCGTTCACGTTTGTATACCGAGCAGCCCCGATCGGTGACCTAACTCACCCTTGGCCCTTCACTCCCGTAACAGGTTTAAAAATGCCGGGGCGCCGCCGCCGTAGCTGGCGTTTTTAGCCGCCGCGGGATTCGGCGTGCCCTCGTTGTTGTAGTAGCCCGGGGTGCAATCGGCCAGGAACTCGGCGCGTAGCTTGGCCATGTCGAGGATGGTTTTGACCTAGTCCTCCTCCGCCTGGGCGGTGGGCTCGACGGTGTGGACGCTGCGCTTCTCGCACTCCGCAATCACGTAGGCAAGGTGCTCGGTCTTCTCGCCCTTGACGTGTAAGTAGTTAGGGGACAGCGTGGCCTATACGATCTACACCCAGAAGCAGTTGGGGAATTCGCGCGTTATCCAGCCGTGCAGCGTGCGCGACCCGTCCTTCCGGCACGACGTGATGGTCTTGTCGTCGCGGCCCGTGGCATGAGCATCGGCACATGCCGGGCATTTCGTCTCTGCAGATGGACAGGAGTCGGTACGGTGGTTCTGTGGACTGGCCACAGGTCATGGGGCGGCTGCAACGGAGACTGGCTGGTAGTATCCGTACTGCTCGTAGTTGTAGCATTGAATCGGTCGAGGCATCTTGTGAAATTCTTTGACAAAGGCAATTTGTCCTTCGATCTTGACTGTCCGCCGTTTCGGGATCGCATGAGCCTCGATCGCGCCGACCAGGTAGACTACCATCGATCCCGCCATGCGATCAGATCTCCTTTGGATAGCCAGAAAGCCCTCTTGACCCCGGTGATTCCATTGGCGGCGGCGTAGAACGACTCTGCGAAATCATCTCGAATGGTGTGTCCGTCTTCTTTCACTTCCGCAGATTTGACCAACATCGTCGACCTTGACGGGATACCAATCTTCACCCCTTATACGCAGGCCCTCGAGAGCGCGATTGACCCATTCATCATGCATAAGGAGGATGGGAGTTCGTGCGAGATCGAATCCGTTCGACGCATCTTGTGTACGGAGGAGCGCGGCGTCTTCCTCAGTATGCGTGAGAACCCTCACATGGTGCCCCCGGATTTGGATACCAGGTGACCGATTGCAATATCTGAGATTCCGGGTGTCCGGTTGGATTATTCGCCGGATATTTCCTCCATGAATGAAGCACTCACTCGGTTAAGCACTCTTTGACGCAGTGAGCGAGGGAATTCATAGACCAGGAGGTTTTCCTGCCAAGTACCCCGTCGTTTCTTGATTCTGGAACTTTGAAGTTTCGGGGCAGTTGAGATAGGGCCAGTCTCGAGCTCAGCGGTGATGTCGAGTCCAACGAACCTGGAGCCTCCGACAACGTTGGCCCACAACGCACCCCAGACAACACAGTGTTCATTGCCTCCGTGTCCACGATCGAGACCGGCTGCCGGACCACCATGACCGGGATGGGGCCCAATATACCCGAAGACGGGCAAGCAAGTAAGAAAGAAAGGCCGTAACATGCATGTAGCAGTGTGACGTGATCTTCACTCCACTTGTCAGACGGGCACCATACAGTACTCCCTATATGGGTATCTTGCTGTTAGGCGCTGTAACATGGCACATTGAAGTGCAGACAGGAGACAGACGACCAGGCACAAGACATATACTTCTGCAATTTTCAAGAGTGCAGACTATAATGTCGCCTCCGATGAGCGGGAGACCCATCCCGGCCACCAAAAATGCGCAGGCTTCTCCTATCTCCTGGCCAATCCTTTCCAGAGCAGTCGATATCAGCATCATAGTCATTGTTCTGGTGTCAACTCCTCGGAGGTCCAACTGATCCTTCACACCATCTTGAAAGATCCTCACACGTAAGGCCTCGAAGGTTTCAAGATGTGCGTCTCGATTTCGCTGGGCCGATGCTCTAGGTGAAGAAGAGCGATGCGGAACTTGTATCGGTCCTTGCAGGGAGGCGGCTCGATGTAAACATATTAGAAACAAGAGTGCGCCATCGCGGCTCAATAGGTCGGCGTTTGTCGTACGTAGGCATCATCCGCCGGCCAGGAGAAACGTCTGCGTACCATGGCCGCTGCTATTGTATTGCAGCAGTAGAGCTTCCCACTGGACAGCGGTCCCTGTATCGACTGGAGAAGATGGCCGTGGAGAAGATGGCCATGGTCCCAACAGCAACAGAACTACCAGACGGAAAAAACCAGTAAAAAACTCCCGGCGTGCTTGCATCAAATCGTGTGTGTTCGGTCACCCGCGACGACTTGGGCAACCAGCCGTCGAGCCTCGTCAATGACTTTCAGTTTGCATTATCAACAAAGTCATTCAGGACATGTTGGTGAACCTCGTCAAGCCCTCCCGTCCTGTCATCTGTAGTAATTGGATGGTCCGACTTTTGTATTCCTCTTGGACCGGGTTCTGCCAACAGCGGGGACTGGGTCAAAAAAAAGAAGTCGGCATCTTCTTCGACTTCGTCGACAAAATCTTCGTCGGTATCCTCATCAAACTGTGCGCGAGGAGCGGCAAATGCCCACGACGCCGATGGGTATTTCAAAACAGGAGACATTGTCCGGAAGGTCGGGCCTTATTATTTCATTCTTGGGCGCGGACTCGAACAGCGCCGTCTGCGCGGCGTGGAGGCACGCTCGTCGGGCGGTGGGGGCTCTGCACCATTGAGCCACGGCGTTGCGGGCTTCCAACGACCAAGAGGAGAGGAGCGAAAGGTGTCACTCGGAAACGCCGGACCCAAAAGTGTAAAGTGAGGATAAGTGCTCGCAAGAACAAAACGAGAGTGTCGTGAACCGTGACGGTCTTGGGCGACATTGTGCTGGTTGTGGCGGACCCTGTTTAAAGAGAATGGCAAGCTGGATCTTTTCCAAGTTGCTTCTACGCCAAACATCAAGTCAAGCCGGAAACGTTCTGGTCGCTCGGTTGCTCCATCTCGGCACCTGTCGATTTGTTCCTGTCTCTTACTCGCCGCGTGTCCACTTGACTGTCACTCCAAGGAGGGAGAAGGGAGGAGGCGAGGAGAGAGGGTTCGTTCGTGCCAGATCGAATCCGCTCGAGGCATGTATGTTGTTAACAGGCTTGCGGACGACGACGGATTGGCCGAGTTTGCTAGCACCGATGCGTACGTTCGTGATGAGTAATTGTCCGCAGCTCGAGGCTGATGACGGTGTCGAGTTCCGCATGCATTACTGTCTCCCGCTGCGCAAGGGAGCTGGCTGGCCGTCTTCGTCACGGTTGCTCATTGTTTCGTCACCTCGCTCGCCGAGCTGCGTCTCGATCGATGCGAGCTCCCCTCGTGAAGTCTTTTGTGAATGTCCTGAAATCCGCCATCTTCTTCTGTAGCTGATCATGGTTCGTCTTGTTCGTCTTGAGTAGGTGGTTATTGGTGCGCAGCTCGTCGATGATTCGATCCGTGGTGCCATGATTGCTTCTCACCACTTCCTCGAGCCCGTGGAGATTGGTGGTCGATGGTCGAGATCTGGTCGTTTCCGAGTGTGCGCACTCGGAGGCTCGTGTTGTTCGATGTTGCTGTCGCTGATGCGGTTGCTTTCGTTGCCGTTAGGACAGATTTTCCTCGCACGCGATTCGGCCGTGGAGCGGTTGGGGTTGCAGGCTCCACGAGTATCACGGCGCAACCTCGAACAGGAGAGATAGGAGACATCGCTGTCAAGGGTGCGATTATGATATGAATTCTGAGACGAAGTGAGGTCTAACTGGTGTAATTACATCGGCGTGAAAAATATGTGCGCAGTCAGCCTCGTGGGGGGTATCAAGCCTCGTGAGGAGTAGCCTACTGTGTCAGGCTGAGAGCGCAGGCCGTGATTACGACAATGACATGGCCATCGCCATCGCCATCCGACGTGCTTTCGACGCGTTCTTCGTCTTTTTCGACCGTTTTCAATCTTCTCTTTGTCTCCCGGAGGGATTTACGCGCCGCTACGCGATCAATATCGTCCATCGGCTTCACCTTTGGATATCCCTCCACCTCTGAAGATTGTTTAAGACCTAGGTCTGTCCGCCCCTGATCGCATCCTACAGCACTCGATGCGCACCACCACGGTAGCAGCACTTCCTCTACCTCTACAGCAACATTTTCGACCGCGAGGCTAACCAAGGCCGCAGGCACTACGACCCCCTCACCAACCGCCGAGAAGCCCAGGCCTGATCTGGCTCAACTACGTACGGGACGCTCGAGACTGCGAGGCTTTCTGGCGAAATGAGGAGGCATCGAAGAAAGCCCGGCATGTGATCCATCCACTCGTTCGCCACTTCCTCCTCCATTGTCCGTGTTTTGAAGATCGAGGGTCGAAAATGATAATAGAAGAAGCGCAAAGCCGGGATGAAGAGAGAGAAGAGAGAGAGAGAAGAGAGACAGAGAAGAGAGACAGAGAAGAGAGACAGAGAAGAGAGACAGAGAAGAGAGACAGAGAAGAGAGAGCAGCGTCCTCTTTGCGAGCATATGCCACGCTAAACGCAGATAGATACAGCTGGGACGTCCGGACGAGACGAGACGCCTTCGATTGTATCTCAGATGGCTGTTATCTTGTGCAGTAACAAACATCCCTATGGCTCGATCCCCGGTCTAAATTTCTGCAGTGGTATAATATCAACAAGTCACTGAACAGCTGGGTAAAAGTCGAGCCCTGAAACGTACCTGTATAGTATCCAGTCCCCCGCACAAGCTTCTCCCCACCAAGAGGCACATACATGGGGCTCTGACACGGGCCAGTTAGCCGTTCGGTATAGGAGTCGCGCGTGGCGTGGCTGCAGGCGTTGGCAATAGTGGTATTTATACGCCTGCGTAGTTGCATTTGATCTGGCCGACGGAAGATGTAAAGGCGTAGCATCTGGAGGAATGAAATGCCCTCGAGTCCCTTGGAACAGTACCGTGTACTTCTTCAAGGGAGACTGACACGGCGTTTGAGAGACTCTCCATCGTCATTTGATCTATCGGTAGTAGCCTGCCCGCTTCAGGACGACAGTCCACAAGGTGGATAGAATGACTGCTAAATTAGAGAGGTAGATCAAGGAGGAGATGACACACTTCCCGGACGCGGTTCATGGTCTTTGAGATGAAGGATAGTAACGGCCTGGTGGTGGCAAGATGAGGAAGCAATTGAGTGGCGATCTGTTGATACGACTCTGATTGCCGTTCTGCTTCGGTAGTGTATTTGGCAACGTAATTGAGAACAGCAATAGCACCGGTATAGGATGTCTTCATCGTCGTCGTCCTCCTCATGCTCTCGGTCCTGCTCTCCGTCCAGCTCCCGGTTTCGCTGGTCCTCTTGTTTCTTTTCCTGTCCCTGCTTCTGCTTCTGCTTCTGCTGTTGCTGTCCTGGGCGCCTCGGACTGGGCGAACTTCAATGGTAACGTGGATACGGGTAATGAGTATTTCCTCGGTTTGAGAGAGTACTGCAAGGCCAGGATGGCCGAGCCCAGGATCGATGTTGTTCTTAGTACCGTAGAGGAAAGGCTGGTCATCACGGAGGTCTTCATCCACGCGGTGGTAACGGGGCGCAGACGCTTTCCGGATCAAGGAGAGGGTCAGGAAGTTGGAGATTTGCCACCTGAGAAGACGCACGACATTGAGCTCCACTGAGTCGAGAGCCTGGTCGAGGGTCAGGACGTTCAAGGATTGCCACCTGAGAAGACGCACGACATTAAGCTCCACTGAGTCGAGAGCCTGGTCGAGGACCATGAGAACTGTCTAGGCTTTGAAAACGGTCGACTGAAGGATCTCGAGGTCGAACTGTAGCAGGCGTCAAAGGATCTTGGGCCGAGGGACTTTGGAGACTGCCTCTGCGGGCTTGCCTTGATTGATTAAGAGATGGTGTTGGAGAAGGCTGTCCGCCATCACGACGTTGTGCTCGATGATCTCGTCGAATCTGAGTCTTTTAGCGACGAGCAACGGCTGTTTCTTCGCCGGAACCTCGACGCCTCGCGCCGCTTTTGGTCAAGCTGCCTGCCTCATGTCTGCCTGAAAGTCAAAGGTGGAGTCTTATTTATTCTCGCTCGGGCTTACATTCCTTTTTCTTTTTCTCTCATCAGGTGCACAGGTCTGAGCACGTGGCGAGGACTTTCCACAGCTCCGCGTCCTCTTTTTCGGAGATCGTGTACTTGTCTGGCGGTGAAGGCAGGTCACTACCAGTGGGAGTTCGACAGGGAACCTGCCCGTTGGAGGACGTTAAGGTTAGCTGGAGGACGTCAAAGCCAGTTGGAATGTAGACAAAGAGTGGCTGGTGGACGCCGTACACTTACCATATATCACGGGGGTCGCCCAAGAAGACAACGGGTTTGCCAACGGGTTTGCTGCGCATCGGCGCTGGTCTTGGTAGTTCCCAACCCACCACCATGCGATGGTAAATGTCATCGTCACCGCCTGTGGCCTCTGAGGAAGAGGAATCTCAGCTTTGCAACGTTTTATAGACCGCCGCTTGCGTAAATCAACCCATCTAGGAAGGTAAGGCGAACCCAACACTGAACTCGCAAAGGTAGGTGGCGGGAAGGATGAATTTAGACAAAGTCATTGTGTTCTCAGACCAGCGGAGAGAGGCTTGCATGCGTGGCTTGACGAGAGAGTGCGGTGGGTATGTGAGAGAGCATGGTTTGATGTCTGCCTCGAGGATTGCAGTACTTGGTCCTTTTTTTCCGTGAAACGATATATGGCGTTTTACTTCCGTCAAAAGTGCCGTTATCCTTGTCCGTCGTCTTCAAAACACACATGATTGGGAGTCTCTTCGGACGCTCTGGGTGTTTATCCAGGCCTTCTTCGACCTCATGCGCGGCCGGGCTGCGGAAACTGCACGATGGTGCTCTTGCTTTGACCTTGGCCAAGTGTCCCATGTTCGGGTATACGGGCTGCGGAGGCTGGAATTGAAAGCATGAACCTTAGAGTTCGCTGTGCTGGTCCATGAGCTGGCTAGGTCACGGCTCGCGTACTCCTTGTCGAACGACCGCGGTAAGTAGCGCAGGTGGACAGAATCCTGTCTGCGCGAGCAGTGCGGATCGGTAGGAGCTGGTGTAAGTCCTGGTATCTTCTGGGTCGTTGAAAGGGTCTCATGGCCCGTGGAGGAGGGCGTGGAGGAGGGCTTGGAGGTGGTCCAGTAGGTGGTCCATGGCGTAGACAGCTAGGCTGCAGAAGCGTGGCCTTCGGTATGTTTTGTTGTCTGCAAGGGGCTGTTTAAAGAGAGGCTGTTCACAGATGGATTCCACGTCAAATTGGGGTATTCGATTAGCCAATAGATAAGCGCCGATAGGACGGACCAATCAACTTACACCATTTCGGTCAATTTTACCAAAACCAGCTTAGCTCTTCGGAACATCTACCGCATCATGGGCGTTGGATCCATCAAATATCCTGACGTTTTCAATCCCGCAGGATCCGAACGCCCTGATTGAACTGCCGTTATACATGCTTGATGGAGGTCTCAATCACGCCCGACTAGGCCGGCTCGTTGGGACTGAGTGAAGACGCAATTGAACGAGGTCTTGAAGCACTGGAAACGGACTGCGAATTGGTCCGCCATTATACCCCTCGTCAAGGTCCAGTGGATGGCAGGAAACCCCTCTGGGTACTCTCGATCGCTCACTGCCATCGTTTGCCTCGGGTGAGGACATGTTCTTACTGCCATTGGTACCATCGGCACCCTCTCCCTGGACTTGGCAGACGACCGTGTGGCTTTTAGGATCATCTCGTAGCGAATTTGACTAGTTTTGTTACCAAGATGACTTCGTTTGGCGAGCATTGGGTCCGGTCATGGTCTGTTAATATAGAGAATGCTTCAGTGTCATGGCTGAACAATGGATCGATGTCCTATACTGGACTGACAGTCGTGTAGTCGGGATTTTCCTGTCTGAATTCGCCGCGGTTGTCTTTTTGACAGATCGGCACTGGGAATGGGTAGTGTAAGTGGTATTCCACGTGCTGGCTAAGCCATCCCATACCCAAAGTGTGTGGTCATGAAGGGGGTCGGGTCGCAGTCCATTTTGAGATTACGAGCAAAGCAAAAGACGAATGTGATTGAGCCTGCCAAATGCCAGCAAAACTGTCCAAGAACACCAACTGACTGACTCCTGCTCCGCCCTGGCAGATTTGATTGAAGAGAACGGAGAGGAAGAGGAACTGGGTAGACTCGAGGCGCTGTGTTCCGTGCATTCTTTGGTGTTGTCGAGAGCAGGCCAAAGCCATCTTGGAGAGGCACTCCGAGACTTGCTTGACGCTGCTGCTGGAGGGTATCAAGATACTCTCCAATATAAGGCGATGATGAAGCCACCAATCTTCAGCGGCAGGAATGTCGTTGCGGAGTGGATTGTTTGATCATGATCGAGCATGTGATAAAGGACAGCTGAGCCGTCGAGCGTAGCTTTATCAGCTCAAGGTTCGCCCAGTTACCCCAAAAATCCTTGCGGTGTAGCTCTCTCAGCAAGCGGATATGCTTCTCGGCGTACGCCCCGGCGATCGTACATGTCCTCTCGATGCTGGGAACCGCCTGGGTGGTCAAAGTCATCGGTCGATACTAGAAGCGATGCCTGAACGCAGTCAACACTCGTGTGTTTCGTTCACGTCGGGCCTTGCTGCATTCTATAACGTGAGCAACGTTTTTCTGTCGGTCTCGTTCCCCTTGTTGAAAAAGTCAGCCGCGCCGCCGACAGTTCCGCTGTATAGGCCGGTGGTGATGGCGTTGACTTGGGTCTCTTTCGTTGGGCTTGCTCGAACCAGATGATGGCGCCGGCTATGTCGGTGCAGTTAATTACCCCCCTCTCCTACCAGGCACATCGTCTCACCCTATCCGAGGCATCACTCCGTCAATGGTGTCAAGGACAAGACCCCGGAATGCCTCTGCGGCAAGAGATATTGACCGGCGGTGATCGGTCTTGAAGAATCACGCAGAGAGACGTCAACAAGGACGAAAATGTGCTCATTTCTGTATGCCTTGTGCTCGCGAATGTGACAGACGGGGTATCCTCACCTCTTCCTCTGGCGTTTTACCAAAAGCGGATGGGAATAGTTCCAGGAATTTTAGTCAGAGCATTGCTGTAGAGAGTTCTGGATGAACCATAAAGAGACGCCGCGTGGTCTGAAGCCCTTCTCGTGGTGACATATTGAAGGCGAGTCTATCCGTTTCAGGAGGCTCCTCCACCATGATTCCTATGCTTCGAGAATCTGAACCCCGAGAGGACAAATACACCCCCGTTTGCGACCCGACCTCCTCCCCGGCGACCAGAAAGGAACAGGAATCGTTCGCCAGGACCGCAGGTCGCGATGCAGGGGGCACATCTGGTTGGCTCCCCGAGCTCTTTGGACGGAGAAACGTATTCGCTTCGTTGGTGCATGGACGGTAAGTAACGACAAGATCATTCGAATATTCTCCATGATCCTTCCGACGCGTGGAGATTCTGGGCGTCCGGCATAGATACCTAGATGATACCAGGAATTCGAAAAAAATGCCCGATACATTCGATCTCGGCTGGCGTCAGGATCTTAACCACTTATTCGGCCCGAATCGGTTTCTCTGGGCCTTTCCAATATGTAACACCACAGGTGTGATTCGCCGACCCGGCCGGGTGTGCGCGACTCGATATGCAGCAGGCCGCTGAGCCAGTCGACGAGGATGGTGCCACCTTTCCAGCTTCTCTGTCGTCTCACAAACCCAGGACCCACGTCAACACTCCTCTTGAGTCATGCAGGGGTTCCTGCAGATTGTAGAGAAATCTGTTGACGCCGGTGATGAAGCTGACCCCCATCGTGGCTCTGATGGACTTGACCACAGTTCTGTGGTAGACAGAATCAAGCAAGGACTAAAGAGAAAGTACTCGCGAGCTCCCAGACTTTGAGAAGGCGGTCAATGCCGACCGTTGCTCCAAAAACACCACGCGACACATCCGTTGGGTCCGCATGACTGCCACCCTCCATGGTATTGATCCTCTTTTGGAGGACAACCTCGCAGACGCTCGTGCCAAAGTTGACTGGCGGGTCTGCTCCATAGGGTTGCTGGACAAGGAAACCGCTCTGGCTTTCATTGGCAACAATGCTGCAGTTTTTGCAACGTGCACAGGAACCGACACTAGTCAAGGTCGGTATCAAGCCATGAGCCCGTCACCGCGGCGGTTCAGCCATCTCCCTCCGAGCATATATGCCTTCTCTCCTCCTCTCTCTCCTCTCTTCCTTCTCTCTCTCTATCTGCATCAACTGTCGATGGTCAATGGATCGAGCATGAACCAGTTGAATGCTGTGCAGCCGTTTAAGCTGGTCTCCGACCTCCTCGACCTTCTTCGCTCCGAAGTGAGTGAGCCCATGTATAAAAGTCAACTCTATGTATGCAAAGGGCGAGTAAGATAGTGAGGCTGTCATGTATAGCAAGAGATTAGATAGGTCCAGGACACTGCTTGTCCAAGTATTTCCGGATACCCTCGGACGGGTGCTCCAATTTGATGGTTCCCCGGCAACGTCTGAAGCATTGTTAATACCATGTCAGAACGCAAGCAGGTAGACTGTAAACCAACTTTTCTGCAGCTCTCGTGTGGTCGGCCTTGGTCTTCGACGGCACGAATGGTCTTCTCAATAGTGATGGTGGTCCAGCCAGAGACCTCCAGACCAAGGTGACCGTCGGTATCTGCCAGATGCTCGATCGAAGAAGGAAGGACGTCCCTTGTCGTGAGTATCTTGCGTGAGTCGGACTCCATACGCCCGCCCCGGACGTGTGGACGTCGCTTGTTTCGAAGACAAGACGGGTGACGTACGTACGTAGACCCAGCCATTCCGTCGAGGTCTTTGGTCGCTTTGGCGGGCAGAGTCGGGGAACTTCCCGCTCATGGGGCAACGTGCTTATCCTCGTCCTCCTCCTCGTGGGGCGATATTGTTGGACGGAGCCACTTCGCTTGCAGTCATATTGGGGGTCTTGATGGACTTTGCGTGCGAGCTGATCAAGCCGACCCAGATAGATGGCGATCAAAGAGGAACGCCACCGTCACGTCAAGGCTCGGGCACGAGTGTCTGTGCCTAGTAGGATGACGAGATGATCAATTGGAGTGTAGTGTAGCTGTTGCTTGGAGCCCGGGTTGATATACCCAATGGCACGGTCTGCCCTGGCTGTCTGGGTTTCGGAAGGCTTGTTCGGCTCTCAGTATGTGAGGATGATCGCCCCTGGTTGCTGTAACTGAATTATGCAGGTCACTCTTCGTTTTTGGGGCTTTTCTGGGCTTCTCGTTGCCTGTATCTCGTTGCCTGTCTCTCGTTGCCTGTCTCTCGATGACCAGACGACTAGATGATAAGAGAACGATACAGAACTGTCCTTCGATATCGGCACCGAGAAACGCGCAGTCGTAACAAGAAGATTGTACTTTACTTTCCCACCCTTCTCTTACTCTTGCGGACTGACTGATCTCGACGTCAGTCTCCCTGTCGCTACCGCACAGCCCAATCCTCAGGTCCGAGTTGGTGTAAGACGATATCCTTCGCCCTTCGATCGTGGTGGGACAGGACGGGATGGGATACCGTCAGCCGCTCAGATCACCTTTTCTGTGAGAGAAGCCGTGTTGGCAGTGCGGGCGAATATAGAAGCAGAGGAAGGTGGAAAGGTAGATGGATAGACGAGACGACAACAGAACGAGTTGCATCGAGGCTCCGCGTTGTCCGTTAAGGCCCTGACGAGGGCCTGATTGGTGCCAACAAGACTCCCACGTCCGTAAGCGCCCGCAACAACAGCTCACAGATATCCTTGTGACCCAATTGAGCGGCGAAAAACAAGGGCTTTAGAATATCACTCTAGAGCGCGGCGGTCTTTCGGCGTCGAGAACAGTGGTAGTCAAGCCGCCGCCCGTGTCAACAACAGACCTCGCGAGGGTCAGGTCTCGATATCCAACGTGCCCAAAAGCCCAAGTGATCATGGTGGCCGTGTCCCAGACAAAGGTCAATATTGGAGTCGACGGGAAACGGTCTTCTTTTGCTTCCTCCATCCGGCCGGCTCGGGCAGCTTTGACAGTTGGCTTCTCTGGTAACACTAGCTGACACTCGGTCGGATGCTGAGTCGCTATCTGAGTCGTCTGAGATAACTTCTTGCCGTCTCGTTCTCTTGTCGTCATGGCTCCTAGTACTGCCTATGACGTCGTCTCCAGCGCCAGGCCTTTTGATATCTTACTTCTAGAAACCTTCTCGGCATCTTCCATCTCTATCATTCTTTTCCTCCTTCCAATCTTTGATCTGAATCATTTTGGCTTCTTCTCCTCTTGGTTTCCTTCTGTACTTGGTGTTTCGGCAGAAGATCTGGTACTGTGGAAGCTCGGCCTGGCTTCGTACACCCACGATCGTCAACTGCCGTGGACCACCATGATAGCTCAGTCGCCCCAGACAAGGATGTCATCGACGAGACGACCGGGGGACGGGGCGGTAGGGAGGCGGCGGGGCGGCATGGGAAGCAAGACGCCAGACGACTAGATGACCAGACGAGAACCCGATAAGACGACAACATGACTAGACGAGCGCGGGGTCTATCTGATGCGTAGTGTATTCGGTATGAGTAAAAAGGGCGCCTTCTATATACGTATACGCAGCGTGTGTCCAAGGGGTCCAGCTCCCTGATAACCGGGTGGACAGTGTTTTTGCCCACCTTTTGCCCTCGCCGTCGCGCTTCACTCTCGATCGGGGGCGGCTTCTTCTAACAGCTGTGCACGAAAGCCTTCTTTGTCTTTGGAAATTCCTTTGCCCTGGCCAGCTCTTCATTTAAAGAGCAACGTAGAAGACGACCACATATCGGAGTGCAGGTGTATGGTATGGTCCAACCCAAGCCTCGTCAACAAACACGGCTACTACGCCCGCACGATAGGCGTACGAGCTGGTCTTGGGACAGCATGCCAACCCACTACTGGGACCGTTCGTAGTTGTCCCAATGACCAACCCTCTGCAGTTGTAACGCATCGTCTGTAGAGCGGGCTTTGCGAGGTAGGTAGTCCGAAACCGGTTGTGGGGATTGGGAAAGGGGGGCGGGCTCGAGCAGAGCGAGGGAGGGGGACTGGTTGGTTGTTCAGCCTGCTTCGAAGGCTGTATGGCTGTGAAGACGTGATTCATATTCCGGGTCGGTCATATGTCGCTTCAAGACTCTCGGAGAAGGAAAGCATCGGTCACGGGTGTCGACGGTGAACGGGTGAAATAGACACGACAAATGCTCAGCCGCGATCGTCGTTTGATTGCGGAATTCGTTTAGCAGCCCATCTTGACAGTGCCTGGTCGAGTGCTCGGGCAATTGACAATTGACGTCTTCACTTTCAAGTGACCTTGAGTCAAGGATGCCGACGTGGTGGCTTATCGTCATGGGACCCGGTCGACTGGGGCCGGCGAGTCGAGGTTCATTGCTGAGGCCTCGGAGGCTCCTCAGTGTCGACATTGACGAGTCTCTCTGACAGGTCGACAATTTGTTGTTGAAGGGTTCTCGTGAATTCGCTCGGGCTCATCGTTCAAGGGAGTGAGTGAGTGCTTCGACCGGCTGGAAAGGGACATCCATATCCATGGGCAGCTGGGATTCAACCACTTAACCATGACCGGGATCGGGGATCGTCGGATATTGGACTCTGAGAGTGCCCCCAGAAGCGTAGAGAGAGCGATCACACTGCTTCCGGTATCCATCGCCCGTGTCCTCAACCGACTTGTCCATATAGATCTCTCTTTCTCTTGTCTCCATTCCCACCCAGCCTCGAAGCGTGACTGACCTCGCGTGTGGCGTCGACGCTGTATTTCTGATCCTTGTGGGCGAATTCGACGTCGGTGTCGTAACATTCGTCTTCCCAGATCCGGTCGGAGGACGTATCAGCATGTTCCCATCGCCTGTCATCGTGGAAAGCTGATGGGAAATGCTTTGATTGGAACCACCGTAGGTTGTTGATGCTTCTTGGTGTTGACCGTCATGAAGAAGAAGAAGACGCGAGGAGACGAGAGAAGACGAAATGGACGAGGCTTAACAAGCCGAGCCGAGCCGAAGAGGAGAGAGAGGGAGATGTGCGTACCGATGGATAACCACGGGAGGAGGACTCGTCGGGCGCTGCTCCTGGCGGTGGTAGCCGGAGGCAGACTGGCAATTGTCATCGTTGCTGCGCCCGCCATGTTGGGGCCCATGGGAACCAGATACGTTCTGGCTCAAGGTTTACATCGCCGCGGACAAATTCATGATGCCGGTGTGAAGACAACTTGCTTTTGACGAAATCACAAGCATGTTCACCCGCGAACAGAATCCACCATCCCCAGTTCCACCTTCATCGACGCGCTCGACCAGCACGGCGACGCAGAGGCCCTCCACACCTACATCGCCGGACACATCACATATTGGATGCCGGGGGCTGCCAGGGGGTGCGACTGGCTCCCACTTTTGCCAGGGAGTGCGACTGGCTACCACTTTTGCAACAGGCGGTCGCCTTGCCGCAATCGTAGGCACGACTATCGCTGACCAGGCAGGCTCCCGAACATCCAGTGCTCGCCCACCCCGGTGCCGATGCAGACTTTGCGGAGAAGAATGGACACGGCCTTTCGGAGGAGTATGAGAAGAAGAGACACGGCCTTTCGGAGGAGGATAAGAAGAAGAGACCAGGCACTTGGGGAGTAGCGATGCAGAGTTTGCGTGAGTGACCGTCCGTCATTGGATAGGGGAGTGAATCCTCAACGGCGTGGGCGACTGGGGCCTGTTCGACCAGCCCATGTCAAGACGGGACGTTGGATCTCGCCCAGTCGGTCATAAGAGCCTTCATCGCGATGGTTGAAGCGAAGGAGAGAGGTGATGTCGTCGGCGCTGTGACTGCGTTAGTGACAATATAACAAGACGACAGGATGACATGGTGACAAGAGAACAAGGTGACAAGAGAACGAGGTGACAAGAGAACGAGGCGACAAGACGACAAGACGCCAGATGGTTCGACGTACCGAATATCTCAAATCGCGGACGAAAGGAGCTCAGACGCCTCGACCTCATGGACGAAACGTTCTTCCACATCAACAAAAGAGAGCTGCTTCTCGGAGTTTGTCTGACAGGCGCAAGTGACAAAGGAGCCTTGCCTTCGCCGACATGAGTGAGCAGAGCAGTACATCAGGGATAATGCGGCGCGATTTGGGCCGACTCGGAAGAAGGCATGGATGGTGGCGAAATGGAGTGTCTGAGTTGCAACAACACTCAATGCAAACCATTGAGCTCGAAGTCATAGGAGTAGAGTACTGTCCGCGGCGCGTGGAAAGGAACTGATGAGCTGGGGATTTCATCCCTTATTAGCGAAGCTCCGTGGTATGTATCGTCTATCAGCGACGGCGGGCTTTGGGTTCTCGACATTGGATTTCTTTGGCATGGGAACTTGGGCCATCGCCGTGGGTGACACGTATCCGCAGGTAGAGATTATCGGCGTCGATATCGGTGATTCAGCTGCTGAATGGGTGCCACCTAACACGAGATTCGAGATCGTAGACCCTGAGGGCCCTGAGCAGTTCCAGGCCTGTCACTTCCACCGCTGTTGTCGCTGTTTCTGTTCCCATTTTCAAATTGCATGATGGGCGCGTTGATGCTGTCCAGACTCAGTTGCGAGAAGGTCGACTTCAGCACCTCGTAGCGTGGCAGTAAGATAGTGTCCCGGTAGCTGATGAGCAGGATCCGTCTGACCTCCAGCTCCCTTTGAGTATATCCGCTGTAGGTACGTGGTAGGGGCCATCAGAAATTGGCCGCAGGTCGTGCGTCGGACATTCGAGTGAGTGCCTGGTCGCTGCCAGCTCTCGAGGTTTTGCGGTCTCGCCATGGCCAGATAGCCAGACGACCACATGGCGAGAGAACAAGACGACAAGAAGACAAAAAGACGAGACCACAAGACCACGAGAAGGCAAGACCACAAGATAACGGGAAGACGACAAACGACAAGACGACATACCGCAAGGCCACGAGATGACGAGACCGCGAGGTGACGAGACCGTGAGGTGACAGGAAAAGGAGGTGACAAGAAGGCAGGGGGACAAGACCATAAGAATATAGGACCGCAGGACCACAAGACCACAGGATGACGGGAAGAGAACATGACAAGACGACGAGGTAACAGGACAAGGAGTTGACAAGAGGCAGGGGGACAAGAAGGCAGGGAACAAGACCAACAGACCACAAGACTATAGGACCGCAGGACCACAAGACCACAAGACCACAGGATGACGGGAAGAGAGCATGACAAGACGACGAGGCGACAAGGCGACGAGAACATAATACCACCACCCGCCCCCTTTCGAAATGCTGCCCCCAAGAAGACAAGACGACAAGAAGACAAGACGGTAACGTGGCAAGAGTACAAGAATACAATGCCAGTACCCTTCCTAAACTCCCTTTCGAAATGTGGCTCCCCTTCACCCGATGAAAGTAACCTGTGTCATAGACTACTTGTCAATAGCCCGACAGACAGACAGAGAGACGGGGGAGAGAGGGAGACGGACAGCTAGACTACCATATCCCGAATGATGCTCGTCGCCCTGTTCTCGCAATCCACGGATGTTCCGCAGTCGCTCCTTGCTGTCCGAGGCAGCCGCCAAAGGCTGCTTGCTGCGCATATGTCGGCAAAGACTGAGGTCTGCAGCCTGTCGAGACAATGGTCAAGGGTATCGAACCAGAGGAAAAGCAGTACTGTAGGGCCATTACCATGGTCGATCTCGCAGCGCCAAAGACAGGACGGCGTGAGAGTGAAAGCTGAGAGCTGAGAGTGAGAGCTGAGACTGAGAGTAGCGAGTAGCGAGTAAAGAGTAGAGTGTTTTACTAAACATGGATCGTGGGTCGGAGTGGTGCAAGTAATGGTCCGTTGGTGAGATCCCAAAGCATGGGCTGGCCTTGGGAGAAGAAGACATAGTTTTCCAAGGAAACAGGTTGTACGCTTCCTGCCTCTGCGCGTCCGTGAACGAGTTGTTGTAGTACCGCTTGGAACTCTCGACCATGTCGCGTGAATGGCTCGTCCACTGGGGTAGAGATCCGAGAGTAGAAAGAGGATAGAACGTATCCATCCTCTCGCGTCATTTCCCTTTGGAAGGGTATAAAACCCAGAGGCTGATTCTGGTCATACCATTTACCGTGCACAAGTCCTGGCTCAAGGCGCCAACTCAACGGCCTCTGCGCCACCGAGTCCTTGGTTGATGGAAATAAGGGGGGGTTTCCCATGTTTCGCACAGCGCCAACTCGAGTGCCATCGAGTCCTTGGTGATAGAAATAGGGGGTGCCCTTGGAGCTTTATCATTGCGCAGGACGCCGATACAATGCTCTTCGTGCCACCGGTTCCCTGGTCTGAAAGTGTGTCCTGTCGATATTCGAGAATAGAATCTCACGCGTGGAAGGAAGAAAAGAAAGAGTAAATCACAGAAGAAAAGGTCGGTCTTTAAATGAGTCTGACAGTGTGTCCTGTCGATGCTCGAGAATAGAATCTCACGCGCGGATATGGGAAAACAATGAGTAAGTCACAGAAGACTATAAATCGGTCTTTAATGAGTTCTGAAAGTTTTTCCTGTCGATATTCTAGACAAAGGAAGAGGAAACCGAGCCGGGTGCCGGCAGGCAGGTAGATTGATGGCCAATACGAGGGCGAGAGACACTCGGCGGACAACGAAGCCAACGGTCAGGGTATCTGTTTACGCTGGCGGGCGCGGAGTACATTGGCTAGTGTGATGTAACGAAAGAGGCCGTTAACCGTTAATCGAGTGCTTGAGGTCGTTCCAGCGTAACCCCGGACGCGAACAGGGTGCCAGAAACGAGACGAGGATCCTCATGGGGGATAACCAGGCGGCGTTGTGGAGCTGCTGTGCCGACCAGAGGGTGGATAAGGACTTGAGGAAGCTGAACGATGGAGGAAGCTGAACGATGGAGGAAGCTGAACGATGGTATGACGGCAGGTTATATATAGCAGGACTAGCCACGCCAAGTCCCAGTACCATTAGACCAGGAAAACAGGTGGAAGACTCAGGTGGCCTTCTCATTCTTTCCAACGGCTGAACTGGCTGCGTAGCCACGCGGGACATGCCATGGTGTGTGACGATTCGCTCCAGGAGACATGGCTTGCGTCAGAGATATATTCCGGGAAAGGGACGCTCCGTGCTCTTTGGTAGAGGCTAGCCAGCCTGACTCTTCTCGTATGTCTCCATAGTATTGGCTTTCTCTTGTAACAGACCACCGACGACGTCTGCGGACGATTGCTTAATATCTCTTCCGCCACCGCAATATCCGTAGTGAGTCATTTTGCACCTTCAGTAGCCCATCGACGTGGTCGTTAGGGTGTTGGCGATGCTGCGGCGAATCTTGAAGCAGTGGGAGACAGCTCCCTTCGTAGGAAGAATGGACGAAGGACTCGGGGCTAGGACTGGACCATTGACAGGAGGAGTAGGAACGGGAGGAGGAGGAAGGTGAGCGACGTTGAATCCTGTTCAGGTCAGCGAGTTCCAAGTTCAGGGAGATGATCGAGATGAGAGATGATCGGGATAACATACGTTGGAACGAGTCACCATCGGAGAGAATCAGTGATCGCTTGCTTCCTCCATGCTGGTCCTTCAGGCCGACTGACTGCGTCGATCCAGCTGCCTCGTCCATAAATCCATGTGGAAGCGGCGGTAGCGTTGCGAAGCGGCGACAGAATCAAGTCATCACATCCGCATCATGTTCGGATTCTTGTCGTGGTTCTCCCCGGTCCCGAAGGGAAGAGGGTGTTCGAAGGGCAGAGGGTGTTCGAAGGGCAGAGGGTGTTCGAAGGGCATAGGATGCTTGGGTGAGAATGGCTTCTTCGTTCGTTCCGGCTAGGGTGGTGGTGACAGCACGGGTGAAGGACGCAGGCTGAGCAATACTGGTGACCCCTTTTAACCAGAAAGCAACAAGCGTCAAGCGTCTCCAGCGAGAGGGAAGGAGAGGCTTGTTCCGGGGCGCATTGAAGCCACGTCCGAGGCATGAGGCTGGATGGATGTACCTGGATTCGCGGCTTCAAGGACGCTTTGTATTATTGAAAGGGGTAGCGTAGTGACTCCTTCAAGAACACTCCGTACTGTTGAAAGGGGTAACATGATGACCGCTTCGAGGGCACTCTGTACTGTCGAAAGGGGCGGCGTGATGACCTCTGCTTCGAGGACGCTGTATATTGTTGAAAGGGGTGGCGTGATGGCCACTTCGACGCTCTGTAATATTGAAAGGGATAGCGTGATGGCTGCTTCGAGGACTCTGTGTACTGCTGAGAGGGTTGGCGTGATGACCTCTGCTTCGAGGGATGCTTTGTACTGTTGAAAGGGGTGGATCGATGACCTCTGCTTCGAGGGATGCTTTGTACTGTTCAAAGGGGTACCGACCGAGTCAGACCCGTCATGTCACACCTGCAGCGTCGCCACCACTTCTTCCACAATCCTCACCTCCTCAAGACCCTCAGTCTCTATCCCGGTTCGTCTATCCTCCGCGAGATATCGAGCCTGACTTGAATGATGAGGATGGAACATGGGGGAACCACCTGTTTCCAATGACCGAGAATGGACACAGACTGCAGATGAAGCGACGAGCCTTTTGTCCTGCTCCCTCGAAGCCACTTGCGGTGTCGAGGTCTTCTGTCAAGAGTAGAAGGCGAGGTAAAACAGGAATTCATAGAGGCTGAGGCAGAATGTGAGAACGAGAAAACGGACAAAGGGTTCCCTGCGAGTGGATATCTGATCGGGGAGGGAGGCTTTGTACTGTTGAAAGGGGTGGAGTGATGACCTCTGCTTCGACCAGGCCCCAGTGCCAGCCACGCTGTAAGTAAGCTATGGCCCGTCACAGCCAGCCAGCCCACGTCCTCCCTGTAAGCGGTATGCTGGACTCGCTACAGGTCAAGGAAGAGTAGCTTCCGCCCAAACACCAGCGCCTTGTCTCCCCATGACCTCAAAGTAGGGAGAAGAGCATCCATGATGATCGAGTAGTGTCCGACATCTGATTGTCCGTTGTCCCAATGGCCACCTGAAACGTGGAATCCCAGGGTTCTATTGTTTTGCAGTTCTTTCGACGCTTTCTAACGTGTCTATTACAACAGCGATGGACTTGATCTCTTTCGGCCAGTTGAGGCGAATTCCAGCCGTGATGCTTTGCTTGATTGGTATCTGTTGATATAGTGGCCACGGCAACGAGACCATCGACGGCTGCGGACTCTGCATCGCCGCGCTGGGGGCGAAAGACCCTCCCAGCCCTCGTCCGCGACGACCTCGACATGACATTCCGCACTGAAGACCACGTCGGGCTGTAAAACATCCACTTGGTTGGCATGGCCATAGGTAACGAGCCCTGCACCTGGACGTGGAATCCGCCAGGGGGCCTGTAGTTCTGCAGTCTCTTTCGACGCCTTTCAACTTGGGGATTGCCCTCATGAATTGGTGGGTTGGTTTGTGTCTTTTAGTGCCAGACACGCCTTGAAAATATGGGGATAAAGGGGCCATGCTGCCGATCAGGATGGAGAAGTAGACGAGGGAGAGGTAGACGAGGGAGAAGTAGACGATGGAGAAGTAGACGATGGAGAAGTAGACGATGGAGAGGTAGACGATCGGAATGAGGAGGGAGGATGGGAGGAACTTTGTCTTGGATCAATGGTGCCCAGCAACACCATACCCTTTGTCTTCCTGGGCGACCCCTGTGATATACAGTAAGTGCACGGCGTCCACCAGCCACTCTTTTCTGCATTCCCACTGACTTTCACGTCCTCCAGCCAACCTTGACGTCCTCCAACGGGCGGATTCCCTGTCGAACTCCCACTGGTAGGGACCTGCCTTCACCGCCAAATAAGTACACGATCTCTGAAAAAGAGGACGCGGAGCTGTGGAAAGTCCTCGCATGTGCTCAGACCCTGCACCTGATGAGAGAAAAAGGAAGGAATGTCAGCCTGAGCGAGAATAAATAATAATGCCACCTAGGCGGTGGCAGAATTCTGCCCGGAATTCCTGCCTCATTGGGGACGGAATTCTGTCCCCATGACTAGGATAGGTGGTGTGTTGTGGTATGTTGTGCTGTGTATGGGTGAGGGCCGGCGTGGTGGTTTTCTTTTTCCCTGGCTCTTGCAACTGCCATGGCATGATCTGTTTCGTGGCGTACAACGGTCAAGAGGACGACTTTGTTTTTGATATTGACAAGGCTTGGGCCGTTGTATAACCAGCCCAAGATGGCACAGACCATTCATGATGGGTTGATGGTTCATGTTCAAGTGGTGGTGACTGCGGCGCAAAGGAGAGACGACGAGAAAGGAATGACGACGACGGAGGAGAGACAACGACCGAGGAGAGACGACAGAGACGACGATAGAGGAAGGACGACGAGAGAGGAATGAACTGGATATAGATGGCGAAACCAGCAGACCTAGCTCCGACCTCCTGGATCTCGGGGAGTGCTGATCAAAGTGTCGTCAAGGCCAAGGGTCCAGTTTCGAGCGTCGAGTGTGGCCTTTTCCATAGTATCACCGACAATGTCCCCTTCCTCTAGTTTAATCAAGGCGTGAGCGGTTGTGGCCTTTTCCATAGGATCACCAACAATGTCCCTGTCCTCCAGTTCAGTTTTGATCAAGGCGTGAGCGGTTTCCAAAACCAGTGTAGTATGATATGAATGCCGCAGTCTGGGACCTTGGTGACCGAGGACTGCGCACCGTCCGCTTGCTTCGTTTTGGACACTCTTCTTTCCCAAGCTAAGACCGGCAATACCGTCAACGACGAGATCCTCGCCGGTCAACGTCCCCGTCTTGTCGAAGCAGGCGACTCCCGCACATTCGGGGTATGGGGTTCGGAAGGGGTGGTCGGTTCTCCGTCGAACCAAGCAGAGAAGACGAGATCGAGCAGAAAGGACAAGATCGAGCAGACGAGGATCGAGCAGAGGAGGATCGACAAGATAAGGATCGACCAGAGGAGGACAGACCAGAGGAGGTTCGGGCAGAAGAGGATCGACAAGACAAGGATCGACCAGCGAGGACGAGATCGAGCAGAGCGGATGAGGTCGAGTAGAGGTCGAGTAGAGATCAAATAGAGAAGGATCGAGCAGAGGAGGATTGAGCAGAGGAGGATCGAGCAGAAAAGGATCGAGGAGAGAGGATGAGATGTAGTAGAGAGGATGAGGTTGACAATAAAGGATGACATCGAGCAGACAGGATGAGATTGAGCAGAGGTCGAGTAGAGGACGAGTAGAGGTCGAGTAGAGAGGATATACCCCCAAGCCTGTCACGACAAGTTATTCACTAAGATTACCACCCATCCAGACAAAAGATCTTCTTACCTGTATGCTCAATGAGCTTCTTGATCCCCAAAAACACAGAATGATTGTCGGTACTGGGATGGCGGCGACAATGTGTCCTCTGACCATCATTCGCACCTATTCTGCCTGTCGTCTCTCCATTCTCCTCCAGGCAGCAGTCCAGCAAAAATGGTATCTTTGCCGAAGGCAAATAACGCCCAGCTATTGTGAGCGTGACGTCACGACTTGATGACATTTCCCGGCGCTTGCCGATCTCCCTGGTGATCAGGGCTCTCGCTGGCGATTGAGACTCTCGCTGTCGCTCGCTCTCCCCTGATCTCGTCTCTGTATCAAGGTCTTCTTTGGTACCGGATCTAGCGCACCAATTGGTATGTTCTGTAGACCGCGACGTCGTTCACCTGGGCCGAACGAACTGCTCTTCTGGTTGTGTCTCAAGTCTCTCTCTTCGCCCGTCAAACCGAGCTCGTTCGTCATGTACTAGATCCTCTCGAATCTCCTGAATCTTCCGTCCGTTCGTCGTCGATATCGTGAGGCTTGGTCGGTGCTGAATCTCGCTCTGATTCTCGAGGTTTTGATAGCTTGGGACCCGGCTATGGACGTGATTTGCGGCCCATCCAGCCACCACCGCGGGTGCAATAGAGATCGAGATAGAGACTCGCCAGTGAGAAAGGCTCGTTTGAGGTAATGGCGACAGGGCAGTAGAAATTGCCCGAGGATAGAACAGTGGCTATCGCCTAGGTCGTTGCTGGCAACCGTGAGTTCAGATAGATAAGCCAATGCCATTCGCTTGCGACCTTTCTGAGCGCATAGCTAGGAACAGTAAATCGCAGATTTTGAAAGGTCCTAGCTTGAGCCTCTCTGGGATAGCTCACGCGTGATAAATCCTCAGATTCATTGATCTCTCTGATCATTCTTCCGGTCGTTTGGCAGAGGCGTCCAGTGGCGATTTCGTCGCGCCCCTCGCGGGTCTTGTCCGCGCTGAAGCAGTTGGGGATGACCACGTAGCCGTGCTCGAGGACATGCTCGATCGGGTCCAAGGACAAGGCGCGACGAGCGATGGTTTTGGACTAGAAGTCGAACGAGCTGGTTGACGACTGTGTCGTCGGTGTTGACGTCGGTTGCGCCATGACGGATTTCAAGCGTTAACTGGCCGTTCGTTATCTGAGTAACAACGCTGTGATGGGACTCGGATCGCTGCGTCGATCGATGGCCGAGGTTTGGCTGTCCTGCCGTGACCAGCGTGACGACTATATCCTCTTTATCACGCCATTCCTCAAGATATCCAGGTCGTTTTAATCACGGTATAAGCGCCTCTCGATTACGCTTCAAAGCCTCCTAGCCACCACTGCGGAGGTAGTCCCAGACGAGGTATTGCAGGCCGTTAACAACGCGGTTTCCGGCGCGGTCCTTTTCGCCTTTGATCTCAGTTGTAGTATGGCCCATATCTCGAAACCTGGTCTTCATTGTCTCGACAGCGTGCCCCTCACAGATCTGATGGCCAGTAGACGGAAAGCACTTGGTCATCGACGGCTTAATCGCCGACGTCTGGTCAGATATAATGACCGCAGGCGCAGCAATCCCAGGTAGATGTAACTTGAGGCTCTCCCAGAAGAAGGGATAGGAGGCATCGTTCTCGCTTGGACAGAATGAAAAGGTGACAGGAAACGTCTTGCCTTTGTTAAGCATACCAACTGCAACCATCATGGGCATTCTCGGCATGTTGGTATTGAAGGTCGCATCGATGATACAGAGAGATCCAGCAACGAATCGAGCTGTGGTCTTGGGAGGCTCGGAATGTGATAACAAGATCTGAACACACTTCCTGCCAACTATTCCACCAGTTTCGTCGACAAGCCTCTTCAAGTCGCGTTTCATATATAAACCCCCGGCCCTCCAAGGCAACGATGAGGCGAGAGAGAGAGAGAGGCAGAGAGGCGGAGAGACAGATCGTCTTCTGGTCATCCTTTTGAGGCAGGCGTGGAATCTGATCGAGTTATAGTACCACTGTACTGTGAGAATAACACCGAGATGGTCCGAATCAAGAATCCTGCCCTCCAGCACGCGGTCACGCCGTACACGGCAGCGGAAAAGGAAGGAATGAAGCGCACCGACTGGTTCTTCAAGGAGTCGTCGGGCAACCGCGCGCAGCAGTCCACGAGGCCGTAGACACTGGAGTGGCAGAGAATGGCAAGGCATTTAATCGATCAAGCCGAGCCCTTGAGCCTCGATTTCCCGGAACTCCATAAGGCGATCTCTGTGGCGAGAGAACATCAACGGACCGATCAAGGAGGTCAGTGATAGGGCGCTTCCGGGGCCCTTGAGGAAGAAAAATGATCTGATCGAGGAGAGAGGGGAAAGCCACCAAACAGTCTTCTGGGCTGAATGGGTCGTGGCTCATGGAGGGGACCCCGATGCGTGAATTAACACACTAGGAATGAATTTGCCAATGGTTTTCCCTCCATAATACCAGCCCAGCGCCCAGTCCAGGAGTGGAGCAGCCCAACACCCCCAGCCAAAGCCCAAATTATTGCTCAATGAGTGGCCAGGGTGTTCTCTGGAAGAGACTTGACAGTGAGGATAAAGATCCTTGATTCAGCCGTTCCGTTTCCCATACCAAGTGACTTCCAGGAGACTCGGCAGAACCATTGACAGTTAGTCCCACGAATGTGCGTCAAATCGCGCTTGCGAAAGGAGGTAATATCGCCGTTCTCGCAGTCATTCCCCAGTCGACACAGGCGGACGGAAAGGAGAATGACGGCGTGGATGAGAGAGATGCCTGGGCCTCTAAAACCCAGGCCAAACAGTAGAAACTCTGGGGCTGGTAGCATGAGGCCGAGTACGGGAGGAAGCGTGAATGGCGGATACAGTTCGATGCCGTGAGTCCCGAATCCCGTGCAAAGCACTACCATGGGCAGGCAGTATCACATCTGTGCCCACCCAACCGAACACAAGGATGCAGGTGCAGCGGATGCAGCAAGACGAGATGGAGGAGAAGGTCAAGGAGAAGGGATGCGGGTGCTGTGTTGTTATGTAAGGGGGAGGGGAGTTCCGCGTGTTCTGGCCGTGGTAGACACAGAGGAGGACAGATACAGAAGAAGACAGACCCAGGCTTACCAGAGCGCACCACTCACCCCACCGCCTTTAACGATGTCGAAGCCCTGGGAAAGCGAGCAGGCCATGAGACGCCCATGGCACTCCTCAACGGTGTCAAAAGCCTCCTGACTCAGACAGCCACAGAAGAAGACAACCACAGAAGACCGACCCAGGATCACCAGTGCGTACCATCCACCGCCTTTGACGATATCAAAGCCCCTGGGAAAGCCAATAGGCCACGAGACGCTCCTGGCCACTCCTCAAAGGTGTCAAAAGCCTCCCTGGCTCAGAGAATCAAGGAGGAATTTCGAAGGGTAGGTGGGCATTAACCGCCTTCCTCAAGGGGTCAACGACGGTATTCAGGATGACCTAGCCTGGCTGGCACGCTGGGTAGCGGACTGCAGCAGCCATTGAACGTTCTCGACACCATGATAAGCTATGCAGAACAGGCGATAGCGAGGTCTGGAGGTCTGGAGGCCTGGAGGTCTGGAAGGCGGCGACGAGGTTATACGAAATCGATACTGAAGTCGATGCCCTGACCTGTTCCCAGTTGACGACGTGCCTTGCAAACGCGTTCCGTTCCGTGAGCGTCTCGCGCCCCTGTAAGCACTCGCCAGGTCGTTTCCGACCGCAGACACAATAGTCCAGACGCTTGCGGCGCTCGATCATGTGTGTGTAAACTGGCGATTCGAACGCTGGTAGTTGAGAGTGTCCGAGGCCAGGAGAGGAGGCCCGTGGCCAATTCCTCCTGGGACGATCGATGCTTACAAGCAAGGCCATTTGATTCGGTCCTCTTCTTTTAGGGCCCCATTTGATTAGCCCAAGTAGAAAGGAGTTGGTTACAGCGCCAGACATCGACGAGCCACCACAGGATTGTCATTGGTGTTGATTCGGCAGGATCAGAGCAAGATCATATGCATTGGTCTGTCTGCCCATGCCCATGCCTCTTCTCAGGCCAAGGCTGCCTTCATGCCATCTGTCGAGATCCATTCGATCTCAATCGTGCCGTCCTGGACCTCCTGGAGCGCAGCCAGTGTTGGTGTATATCATTGATATGTGCTTGAGCTTGGTGTTGATCGACGTCCCTTTCGCTGTGAGGCACCGAATAGTCTGTGTGTTGTCTGAGAGGATGCAAACGCGTGCTGTTGGTCGTAAAGTCGATCTGTCTATCGAACCGTTGCCAGGAGACCAATTCCTCTGCCGTTCGCGAGAGCCTCATCAGATCCGCCTCTGTGCTTGACGTGGTAACTGTCGTTTGCTTCGAGTTCTGACACTGCCAGCAACGTCTATGCAGCCAAGTCCTTCTCGAAGACCCCCAGGAAGATTACCGGGAGATCGGACGGAAGATCCTCCAGGAATTGACAGCGACGACGCCGCAGCGGCTGCCAGTGATGGTGAGCCTTCGGGCCATACGCTTCCCCGATGCAATTCGAGAAAGGGGTGAGGCCTTCCAATCGATCGATCCTCCGTAAAGCTGAAAGAGGTATCCGTCAGAAAACGTCAAAGAACTCGTGGCCTTGATGCAATCCAATCCCGTCACGGATGAGGAGAATCCCGACATGATGCTGTCGGCTTGTCGTTGTATTGCCAATTTGATGGAGGCTTTCACGAGGCTCGGTTGCCGACGTAGTGTATTAGGATTCAGGGGCGGCGCTTTAGCGTGTTGCAGAATGTGCAGTTCTCGAGGAAATGAAGCCACTTTGGAATGCTGAGTGACATGCGTGAATACCTGTCTAGATTGTCAGCAAAGGCCGCGTCAGAATAGCATTCCATTAGGGAGGTGTTGATGTCAGGACTGTCCTGATTGACGATGTCATTGTACTGAATGCCGCAGTACTTGAGGCCTTTCCGTCAAAGACCCATGGTAGATTAAGTGGCGACGGCATGGTAGCGAAGACTGGCATGTTTACCTGTATCTCGAATCCTACCTCAAGTTTGTCAATAGGGGAATCCTGGCAGGGCCACAGCAAGGGGGTTTGGCCTGTCCCTGATGATTCGGAGTCAAGGAACTAATTGGCGTTATCGATCACTCGTAGGTCCAATGGTGCCACGGGGTGTGCATCAATTTCACGGTATAGTGTCTCCTGGGTGTGCATCATTTTCATTGTCATTACATAGTGTCTCCTGGGTGTACCCCATCCTCACTGCATAGCGCCCCCTGGGTGTATACCACTCCCATTGTATAGTGTTCAGTGTCTCCTGGGTGTACATCATTTTCATTGTAGTGTCTCCTGGGATAATTATACGGTATCGGCACCCGCCCTCCCCCGAGTGCTTGCACGGTATCGCGTTTTGATGATATTTCTATTGTGAAATTTGGTATTCGTTTCATCGATTCACTGTCGGAAGTGGAAGAAGAAAGCCTTCCTGTTTGCGTTTTGAGGGAGGTAATATCCTCCTCGAAGGTAGTAGGGATAATCGAACGGTATCGGGGTTTGAAGGAGGTAATATCCTCCTCTCCTCGAAGGTAACAGAGGATGATATTTCTATTGTAAAATTTGATGTTGGTTTCATCGATTCACGGTCGTGTGCGGAAATGGGAGCCCTTCGTGTGGGCGTTTCGCGGTCTGAATTTTGACCTTCTCGTTTGGATCGAGTCGAGTTTCCTCATGGTTGAGGAATGGAGGTGATAACCTCCTCGAAGGTAATAGGTATGATAACGGGATAGGGTTGTGAAGGAGGCGATACCCTCCTCGAAGGTAATAGGAATGCTTGCACGGTATCGCGTTTTGATGATATTTCTATTGTGAAATTGATATTGGTTTCATGGATTCACGGTCGGGTGCGGAAGGAGAAGCGGCTTCTCGTTTGGATCGGGTCGAGGTCTTCCTTCGGGTTGGAGGAATGGAGGCGATAACCTCCTCCTTAAGGTGATAGGGATGATGATATTTCTATTGTGAAATTTGATATTGGTTTCATCGATTCACCGTCGGGTGCGGAAGTGGGCGTAAGCCCCTTTATATGGGCGTTTCGCGGTCTGAATTTTGACCTTCTCGTTTCGATCGAGTCGAGGTCTTCCTCCTGGTTGAAGAATGAATGACCTCACTTGAGTCTTGCTTGATCTTCACAGATCCCCACTTGATCTCTACATCTTCGTGCTCGACGGTCGAGGTCTTCCTCAGGGTTGGGAATCTGGATCCCCAACCCTGAGGAATGACGATAAACGGACAGTTTTCTTGTCTAGAGGGTGGTGTAAAGGCTCCCAGAGGGGCCACCGGTAGGTGGAAGAATAAGAACATGGTGTAGTAGCCAACTGGTGGGTGTCAACTACAGAAGGTGTAGCATCGAGAGTATCCAGTTGTTGGGGGCGTCTTCGGTAGGTGCAGCTGCAGAAGCTCCCAGCCTTCGTTAAGTTGGAAAGGGCGTGCGTCCTTGGCACATTCCAGGATCATGTAGGGGGCCCTGGGGGGAGGGGCTGGGCCGGCCGTGATGGAGCGCTTTATTGTCGTCTAGCACTTGGCCGCTGAGGTTGACTGGCCGTTGAATGTCTCTAAAAGAATAGAAGAACAGAATGATCTCGTCTTTTATACGGACACAGTTAGATGCTAAGCGACTGAGGAAGGTCTGGCTGGTCCTTCAAGACGCTGAGGGGATTCTCATACCGTATAATATGTCCCTGTGTGAGGACCTTTAGGTACGCGTTTGGGGACCTTCAGGAGGGGCAGGATTTTGTTTGTTTAGTGCATTCCTGGTGCCCTGTTTGAGGACCTTTAGGTACACGCTTGGGGGCCTTCCGGGGGAGCCGGATCTTGTCTGGTTGGTGGATTCCTGGCGGCCATTCCACGTAACGTCATCATCAATAACACTGTTGGGGAACGCGTTGACTGCGTCAAGCTGCAGGATTTCCAGGCCGAATGCCGCCGCCGGGGCCATCCATACCCTGCATGTTGGGGTTTGGGTTTGGAAAGAGATTCCCAACTGGCCAGCCAGCCTAGATAACAAGGAGGATAAATCTGAGGAGATAGAGAAAGAGGAGGAACAACCTATCGTACGCTCCAGTGTAAGAGGTCCTCATTGTCTCACCCCTCTCGTTGACCTCCCTCTTTCATACACGCTATCCATCCCTTACGTACGTTCCTCTTGCACCTTGTTTCTCGTCCTTGCCTTCCCTTACGTACGGTGTCTCAGCTGTCAGGATTCTGTATCCTTTGCACCATGCGCATCTCGTCCGACCAGGAGGTGGCCTCTGATCTTGGTGCCGTTTCGCGGGAACCAAGCCTTCTCCTGGGCTCAATCCATCACACTAAACACTTTGATTGTTAAGGTGGCCGCATAGTTGTCCCGCTCAGTATTCTGTAGGTCGCAGCAGACGCAGGTGCGGGCTCCATAGACCTATCTGGGGGCCCGTCCGTGTCGGGCTTGTACTTGGACGCCGGTGGCAGTGGTAGTGGCCTTTTGGTAGTCTTGCTTAGATCGACTTCTTTGAAGGTCCCTCGACGCCTCAATTGGAGGAATTCCTCTTGCAATGGGCCTCGAATTGTGGTCTGAAGGGATGCCTTTTGAGGTCTTTCCAATGCTTGGGTTCAGGAGGAAGCTGAGGGCGTCTCGATGGGGGCGCAGGCCATTTGCTTGTGTGGCCGCAATTGTCGGTGATCGATCAATCATTTGTTCCTCTGCAATGGCAATGACCACAGAAAAGACAGAATGGAAGCCAATCAATGAAGCACATTCATCTTCGGTATTGCCGAGCACAAACTGAGCGAATTTGCCCTTGCGTTGACGTCTGGAACCCTCAGGCAAGATGTTGTCCTCGGCGTATCAGCAAATATTTCCTGGGCATGGGCTTGCAACTAGATTGTGCTTTGTCCTGCCGTGTGACCGAGTAGGATGTTCTGTTTTGCTGAGCCCTGCACTCTACTTCCAAACTGCATAGATGAGCTGCAGCATATCCACTGCGACCTCCACGCAAGAGGCCATTTTGAATCTCCATAGGTATGGCCCATGTTTGGGTCTTGTCATCATCTATCCAGTGATTCCAGGGGGAAATTCTGGTTCAATGCCATCGAGCCATCGGAGATTCAGCCAAAGGAGAATGAGCCAAGTGAAACTAAGTCAAGCGAGACTGAGCCAATTGAGAATGAGCCAATTGAGAATGAGTCACAGCAGAATGAGCCAAGGAAGGTCGAGCCAATCGAGAATGAGCCAGGAAGAATAGGCCAAGAGGAATGAGTCACAAGAGAATGGTCCAAGCGAGAATGAGCCAATGATGGAGATTGAGCCAGGAAGAATGAGTCACAAGAGAATGATCCAAGTGAGAATGAGCCAATGGAGAATGAACCAAGAGGAGTTAGCCAAGGAAGATTGAGACAAGGAAGATTGAGCCAACAGGGATTAAGCCAACAGGGATTGAGCCAACAGGGATTGAGCGAATGGAGAATGAACCAAGAGGAATGAGCCAAGATAGAATGAGCCAAGATAGAATGAGCCAAGATAAAATGAGCCAATGGAGAGTGAGCCAAGGGAGAAGCTTCTTTGCGCAGTGGGAGGCCTGACATTTCCTGGTATCCGACAACAACATCCTTTGAAAGAGGTCCAGATTCATATCCAGGCAGAGGCTGCGTCCTTGAGATGTCGAGTAAGGGCTGCAAAGCAAGACGCCATCTAGATCCAGGGACGATGTCGTTGTCCGCACCCGATCCGGATCAGTGAAGCGATGGAAGCTGGATAACGACCAGAATGAGAACGAGGCGAGGCCTGACCTCCCTTGATCCGACTTCCCTCGACCGAATCTCCCTCGACCGAATCTCTCTCGACCGGCCTCCCACCAGCGTTGTTCGAGGCAAAGTGCGAGGCAAGGCTATCGCCAGAAGAAGAGCCAAGATCTTGAGGGTGATTTGTTTGCAGAGATGCTCGTTTCTACGGGCACCACGGCACGATGATAGACTGGTCGTAGTCGGCGGGGTGAACCTCTGATGAAACAAGCGTGTACCATCACCAGATTTAGGCCGACCGTTTCTCGACTCTTCTGCGCTTGTCCGGCCAGGAGGCAGAGTGGCCGAGATTCGCGTGGGATATATGTTGCCAGGAGCATGGCTTCGCGGTGCTTCTTGTCGACTTCTCGGAACTGTTCTTGTACTTCTGCAAGTTGAGTTGGAGGTTTGTCCAGCAGCAGCGTAGATGAAGACTGGCTCTGACCTGTCGTGTGCGAGGCGCCTATTCTTATGCTTCTGCCCGTTGACTTTAAAGATCGTCCAGCGGCGTAGATAAAGACTGGCTCGACTCTGTCGCGTGAGAGGACACGAGATGAAGGGCCTTTGGTGAGACGTTTCATGATGAGACATCCTTTTGCTGAGTGTTGGCGATAGGCAAGTAGATGCCCACGATAGATATCCCTTACTGAGAGATACCTCTTGGTGGGAGACATCTCGTGGTGTGAAACATTCCTTGGAGAGGCATTCCTTTGTGAGAGGCATCTCTTTGTGAGAGGCATCTTTTACCGAGAGACATCCCTCAGTGGGAGACATCCGTTGGTGAGAGACATCTCTTGGTGTGAGGCCTTCCTTCGTGAGAGGCATCCCTTAGTGAGAGACATTCCTTGAAGAGACATTGCTTGGTGAGAGGCATCTTTTGCCGAGAAACATCCATTAGTAGGAGACATCCCTTACTGGGACATTCCTTCGTGAGAGATGATTATTCGCTGAGAGACATTCCTTGCTGAGACATCCCCCACTGAAAGACATTCCTTAGAGAGAGACGCGCCTCAGAGAGAGACACGCCTCAGAGAGAGACATCCCTTGCCAAGACATTCCTTGGTGCTGGACACGAGAGCGAGTATCCAGTCCTCACGACCCATTCTGCCGGATGGCTCAAAGATCTCCATACCTCAACGGGGGCTTCGCTCATGATTCCAGATTTGCAGACATCAACAGCGGCAGACGGCAGTCTTTATCCACGGTTGGGATTGGGATACACGAGTTTGGACTTGTCAGCGGATGGACACCCCGACTACACGGGGTAGACGCTGAAAGCCTGCTGGCGTAGATGTTGGCGTAAAGCTGAGGTCCGCGGCCCGTCGAGACAGTAGCCCAGGTCAATGACTGAACCAGAGGAAAACAGTACTGTCGTGCCATGTTCATATGGTGTCGATTCCGGGTAGCTCAAGGACAGGATAGGACGGCGTGAGAGGTGAGAGCCGAGACCTGAGGACTGAGAGCTTGGACCTGGGAGCTGGGAGCCGAGAGCTGAGGACTGAGAGCTTGGGCTTGGGAGCTGGGAGCTGAGGTCTGACAGCTGAGAGTAGGAAGAGAATAGAACGCGTCCATCTGCTCACATTCTTTCGGTGGTGATGCCTTGGGCTGGACTCCGGGATCATTCGCGCGCCCGTGCACCTGAAGGTGACGCGTCCATCACGACGGCCGGGTACTCCCTCAACCCAGGGTCCGCAGCATTTCTTCAGACTCCCGCGGGGGCTCTGTAGTATCGGGCATGAGGCTGCGGACGGCCTTTTCCAGGCTGCGGATGGTCATTTCCTGGTTCCTCCTCGGGCAGTGATGACGCTGATGACACCTGCGAGCTCGTAGCTTGTCTCGCGTTGGCTCGCGTCACCCCCGTATCGCATGCCTCGCCCGGTGTGGCCTCAGTTTTGTGATGGAGGTACATACCACATACCACACATACATACCACTACACAAGCCCGCATCTCGTCTCGCCATGGCACCCCCCCTGGTCTTCGCTTTCGAGTAAAAGGGATAGGTGAGGGTGTCCTGCTCCCTGTCGTGATTTGTGGCGATTAAGTCAAAGCGAAACACCCCTTCGCCTTCGAATAAAAGGGAGAGGTGAGGGTGTCCTGCTCCCTATCGTGATTGGTGATCACGTCAAAGCGAAACACCCCCTTCCCCTTCGCCTTCGAGTAAAAGGGAGAGATGAGGATGAGAGGTGAGGGTGAGGCGTGAGGGTGTACCACTCCCCGTCTTGATTGGTGATCAAGTCAAAGCGAGCGACAGATTCTGGGCCATTTGGGCAGACACCGCACCTCGTTTGGGACAAGGAGCGTGAATTGAACTGTTCGAGAAGAGTCTTCTGTTGTCCAGACCATCTTCATGACGACATACGAAAAGCTCTCCTGCTGGGTCCATGTCATGCGTATCGATTCTTTTTTTCCTGCTCCAGGGGTTTCACAAATGAAAATATGCCACCTACAACCAGCAACCTTAGACACCACCACATTCACCGTCGAGACCTGTTAGAACCGGCCGGTAGGGTCTAGCCCTCAAGTCATTTCAACTCAAATTCCATCATTTCTTCTTGATGGGCTCGGAGCTCGCCCTGGATTGAGGCCGTGCGTGCACGGAGCGTTCGCTGAAGGGAAAGTATTTGGTACGCTGGCGCAGGGGGTTGGCGAGTGAGGCCAGCCGTTGGAGGTCTAGAATGACCCAATGATCTCCCTCGCCTCACCGACGTCGCACTTGTTTTGGTGGAAATCAAGAGAATGTGGGAGGGGGGGCACTGATCCATCGAAGCCGGACACTTCGTGAGGTACTCTTTGGGCAACGAGGAATGCTGCAGTGGTGATGAGAACTGCGCCGGCTGCCGCTAACAGGGGAGGCCCCGGAGAATATGGGCTTCCAGGAGGGGCAGTTGTACGTCTTTCGCTCCAAAGTCCCGGCAGCTCCCTGTCTTGACGAGGGCGAGGTCATTTTATCCTTGGTGAATCCCGCACACGGCTGTGGCTGTACTGCGTGCGGTGCGTGGTGCGCGGTCTGCGGTCTGCGGCGCGGGAGAGTGCGACTGGGATCGTCACCAGAAGAGAAGAGAAGAGAAGAGAGAGGGGGAGGGAGGGTACAGTGCAGCCCAAGATATCTGCCGGAGTTGTCGAGGACCGAGTCGTGTAGATGTCTATCTCGAATGAAGTGATACCGTCATTCGATCGGTCCTCACGTATAGGTCATACTGGAGGCTAGTCGTTCGGCCATCGATGACGGAGAAGAGGAGGTCCCACTGCCTCCAAGGCGGATAAGAGCATGTACCGACTGGACGACCAAGATGATCATCTCAGAAATAGATACAGAAAGCATCCAGCCCGCAAAGCTCTCGGGGCCAGGTGGTCTGTTTCACGTCCTGTGTATTGTTCTTGCATGGAATGCCGGGTGTTTCGTCCATTTGACGGCTGATTCATTGTCGATATGGAGCACGACTCCTCCCCGAGGTATAACGTGTCGTACTCTGAGATCATTACAAAGCCCAATGAGCCGAATAGCTTCTTTACAGAGCTCGGTCACTGCCATGTATTCGGCTTCCGCAGTCGAAAAGCTCGACGGTCTTCTGGCGCTTTGGCTGACCATCTCATCACGCCTCCTGCTGATAGTTCAACACCCCAGCCAGTGGTGGGCCTCGATAGATTATGAGCTCGTAATTCTGCATGTGCAACTCCATGTGGTGTGCCATGATGAGCCCACTAGCGCCAGCCGCGACCATGACGACTCGGAGGTGTCGAGGCTGGCCCAGACGTTCCTCTGTGACTCGGTAGCCCGCGTCGGTCTCTTCATGGAAGCCCGACTGGTGCCGGTGGTCATTTTGTATCTATTGAGCCCATCCGTGTTGGCCAGCCCAGTCACTGTCGACAAATGCTTCAATGGTTCGGGACCCCTTTTGATCAAGCTGGATTCCACATGTCTTTGTCGTCTTGAGATATGCAAGTCTAGAGGTGTGTGTATTGAAACAGACTGACGCGGAGTTCGGATCTACGCTCCTGTGAGACTTCGGCGGTGATAATGCGGTCGATAGCGGCTTGGATGTGATCGGACGGCTCCGCGTGTATGCGAATCCGAACGTCTTCAAGATTGGTCTGGCGATAGACGAGGGCTGAATGGGCGAGAAAGGACAGGAAAGGACAGCCATGTCGTCAGGCTGGATGGAGGACATTGGTATGGCATCTTTCATCGAGTATTGCTGGTAGTAGTTGAAGTGATCGATCGACTCAGGTCAGGCAAGAGGACATTTGGATCGAATAATCCTCTCAAGCCCTTATTATGTCTGTATTCTTCCCGTGTCTTTCAACCACTGCTACCACATGACCAGTCTCTTATCGCCTGCGCTGCCCCTGCGACATGACTTGGGCGTTGACTCGGAGGGTTTGGATGCGTTAGCGGCTGAATCAGGCCTGACCGAGGACCCTCTCACGACTACCGACCTGCTGGACAGGCTTCTGTACGGTGTTGCCTGTGCTCGCTGAGCCTCGATCGATCCTCGTACAATGTATGGGTGTGTTTGTGTGTGGGTATGCGTATGTGGAGGAGCGGACGGCCAAGAACGTCGTCGGCGACCCATTCAAGGCCGACACCTTCCAGGGGCCTCAGGTCAACAAGCTCCAATTCGACTGGATCATGAACTACATCCAGCCAGTCCAGTAAAGAGGCTGATTCCAAGATTGAGACTGGTGGTGAGCGCCATGGTGAGGAGGGCTACTTCATCCAGCCCACCGTCTTCTCCAATGTCAGCGAGGACATGAAGATCATGCAAGAAGAGGTCTTTGGTCCTGTCTGCGCCATCAGCAAGTTCAAGACTGAGGAAGAGGTGTTCCGACTCGGTAACGAGACCACCTGCGGCCTCGCCGCTGCCGTACACACCACTAACCTCAACACTACCATCCGCGTTGCCAACGCCCTCAAGGCCAGCACCGCCTGGGTCAACAACTACAGCATGCTCAGCAACCAGGTCCCCTTTGATGGCTTCAAGGAGCCTAGTATTGGCCATGATGTGTTAGTGTATGCGTGTGTGGCCCAGGGTATCTGGTTTCGACTCCTCTGGTTGCTGGATAGACGACCGTTGGCGGCCAACGTATTACTGCTGCTGATCAAGTATCAGCCGTCGAGGATGTTGGAACGGTGTCGGAGCGTACGCTTGGCGACAGGATCTGGAGACTATTACCCAGAATGAGGAGGCGTTGCCTGTCCACTCTGCCCATGTGTGCTCTCATTTGCCTGCATGAACTCCGTCACCATTTCCTCGACTTCCTGCAGTCGGGACTGAGCCTTGGAGATATTATCCTTGTCGTCAAGGGTGTCATTGTGCCAAACACTTCCGCAACCCGACTCTTCACCCATTGGTTTAGGTTGTTATGTTTTGTCTGCAGAGACTCCCGTAGCCATCCATGCTCCAGTGCCGGTGTCTGCATCAGCGCCAGATAATCGAGGACCAGACAGTCAGCGCTGGAAGCCTGTTCACCCACTAGCCAGCTCTTCGTCCCCAGCATTTCACTGAGAGGCTCAAAGGAATCTCCGGTGACAGCGTCCAGTCGAAACCGGTTCTTTTGCTGGTGCCGGCCCAGTAGCCCCGTGACCGTTTGCCTGGGTTCTCTGAGAGACTTTGGTTCGACATTTCTTCCTCGATGGTGTGTCACAGTCACTCACCATCAGGAGCAGAGACTCCAGAAGGGTCGGGCCGAGAGGCCGTTGGCCATCACGAAGCGCAGATTCATTTCACCCACAGCTTCTGACGACCGTTTGTCTATTTTTGCCCGCAGGAGACCTGCCCCGACCGCCTTTTCTGAGCTGCGACGATAGAAAGAAACGCGGAGAATTGGCCGACCGCAGGTAAGGAAAGTAGGTAAGGAGTGTAGACAAGGACCGCAGGCAAGGATCGTAGGTCTGGACTGTAGGTATGGACCGTAGATAAGGATCGTAGGCAGGACCGTAGGAACCACCGCGGGTGTCTCTTCCTTGGTGGCAATGAGGTCGTTTGAAGTCTTGATAGTGCCCATCCACCCGCGTCCATCGTCCATCGTAGAGAGATATCTCATCACCAAGTCCTAGCCCTTTCGAAGAGACGGATGCAGATGCCGTCACCACCGAGAGTGGGAGTCCATCAGACTGAATATCCTCGCGGGCAATCACATCACCACCATACCCAAGTCAAGACGGAGCAGTGTTGTTGTCGTCGCACGGGGTTTCGGGTTCGAGTCGAAGCTGCGCTGCGGAAAAGTCTTGAGGAGTTTCATTCAGGTTTGGGTATCTTGACGTCGACGATGACCGTGCCATTGTCTTGGGAGCGTCTTCAGCACCGGCATTGATATCCATATTCGCGGATTGGTTCTCTCTGGGCAGTAGTCCCTTGATCAAAGACTGATGGAGCTGCTAGCAGGTCGAACCTAGGCAAGGATTGACCGTTAGTGAGGAAATACAATTGAGCGGAGGTTGGTATCAGAGCCATACTTGATGGTGAGAGGAACAAGACAGGTGGTGTTCCCCGTATGTAGAGGCCAGTTGAGATTTGGCCCGCGCAACAGGGACAAACTCGTTATGTTGTTGTATTCAAACAGCGGTCGTTCTGCGGGACGTCGTCAACAAGGACAGGGAGGAGAAAAGCGCTGATTTAGTTTGCAGTTCCGAATTCGCCGTCCTCCAGTTGACGGTCCAGAAAGGTCTTTAGAGCCATCGTCCTATCCGGCTGTAGCATTCCATTATTGCTTCTCGGCGCGTTTTCGGGAAGCCAGTAATTGATTGAGACAGTCTTTGCTCAATCCCTCCACATTCTTGCTCCATTGCAGCAATACTGGAAGCTTTGGTAAAATCCTGTCGTCCGTTCGTGTCGTAGTTCTGACCGGCATCTGGGGGCAACGAGGGTAAATCCTACCCAGACCAAGACAGACAAAGTCGGACTCCCTGCATTTCGACACCATGATGATCAGGAATACAACCGGATGTCGATATTCAAGGAAATCATGCGCCGCGTCTCCGGTGTCGTCGGCCTGGGCGACACAAAACCCTGGCTGTGGGTTTCTGGCCTCGAGGACCGTCAGCCAATTCCTGGTGATGCGAAGGTCTTGAGGAATTCGAGGGAAATTGCCACATACCAGACAGAATGGGCGTTGACGCCGCCACGGCATCAATGTCACTGCCTTTGATCAGTCCAGCCACGACCTCCTCATTCGATATCTCCCTCCACCTTTGGAAGATGTCAAACATGATTTGACTTCCCCTGGGGCCAAACCTTTGCTCAATGCTCATGAAAATCAAAGATCTAGACAACTCCTTCCCAGGGCGTTGATCAGAATGCTGCCGGCCAACAAAGTCCTCGACGCATGCTCAACACAATCCCACACACTCGACCATGACCGGTTCTTTGACATACCGCCAACATTCGGTGGTAAACGACGAGAATAGCGTTATCGTCCCTTGCCGGAGACAGAATCAGGCCCTGTTCCTGCCCCTCTTTGCTGTGTGTTGACGCTCCATTTGAGTGAGCGGTTAGTTCTCGCACAGCACCATCATTTTGGGGTCTTCAAAAGTTTGCTGCGCTTCTATGATCTGGTCGAGACGCGGGCTGGCTGCTTCGGAGCGATGCCACGAAACCCGGCGCATTAGAACAGCCAAAAAGGCCGTTTCTGAACGGGGTTGATAGTTTATGTACCAATAGAGCAAGCTTTGAGAGGCCACGATTGTTTTTTAGACCGCATAAATGTCTCTTTTCCTTGGCTTGGGGCTTAACTGCGGGCTGGTCTTTGGTGTCGTAGCCCGGAAGGAGGCGATTTCGACGTCTCGGAGCGTAACATGGCTGTCCGCCTCAAGGGCCGTATCTTAACTCAGGTATATACATCATTATACCGGGCGATTCGAGCCGCTTTTTGGTGCCATTGCTCTGTTCCATCGCGGCCTGAGTGCCACACCTAATCCCGTTGTAACGAGGCCCTCAGAAAAGTGGCAGTCGTCCAATTACCCTGTGGCAATGGAAACGGTATGGCGTGGAATCTGATCGAGACCGGTGATTGCAGCACCGCCGCCCTCTGCATTGTGAAAAGGTGTACGGACTCTTTTGGACCCCGCGAGTATCACACGGGGAAATACCAGGACGCTTTCGTTCTTGACGCTTTCGTTCTTTACGCAATCTCTTGGCATACTGGCAGAGAGTGACCTGGGAACAGAGAACCTTCGATGGATGGGTGATGCAAGATTCTTCTATGGATTTCTCGTCCGACTCTTGGGCAAGACGCCTTACCCTTGTGAGATAAAGCCTCCAGAGCTGGCTGCATAGAACTTGGAGCCTGAGAGATTGGTTTGTTTGGTAGTTTGATCGAAGGGGCGAAGGAACCGGCCCTGCTTTGGTCCATGCGATAACCAGGTCGCTGGCGCGGTAGATTGCTGGCCGTTGACACGGATAATCGACGTAACAGGCTGTAATGTAGCTGATATCGGACGCCCAAGTAGAGATCTCGTTGGTGTTTCTTTGATTGCGAGTAATCTGTGGAATTTCCCAAATAAGGCCACTGGCCAATGCCTGATCCGTGGCCTCGTGCCAGGCTGCTTGATCATCAGACGATTGTTGCCAATGTCGTTGACCAGCCGTGTGAAGTACATCCAGTCCCACGGCCAGTTGCTGGCTTCCGAGTAAATATAGTTCCAGAAGCCGCCGTACGGGGTGTTCCATTGTTTCCCGGCCACATGGCGATAATCTGCGGGCATTGATAGCCTTTGCAGCATTCGCGGCATTCTTGTTAGCTGCCGCCATTTTTCTGGGGGACTGTTGTTGTTCTTCTTGAGCGTGCCCTCTCTCTCCAATCTCCCTGGATGCTCCAGTGGAATTCGCGCCCTTGCAGCTGGAGTTCTCTCGAGAGGCTTCCCGAAACATTCATTGTAGCTGGAGTCCTCCCGAGAGGCTTTCTGGATCGTTGGGCAGCAGCTGGAGTTGCTTTGGTGGCAGTTCCAGATCCTCCACCAGGGGGCGCTCGCCGTTATCGTGGAGGCGTTTCTTGAACCACCCCCCGGTGATACCAATCTGTTCTGGTGTGAGTAGAATGAATGATTGATGAGGCAAGGAAATCTATATAGTGGGAATCATTCGGCTAACCTTCCCAATCCCTAAGGGTTACGACAATACTTGGGCCAACGGGGTGGTTCCACGAACATCTTCTCCGCCGCCTCTGCCGAGTTATATCTTGTTGATTGCTGAGCCCGAGACGGTTCTGAAGAGTGTGAAATGGTACTGTAAGACGACCAGTGGCCATTCCGAACTCGATTGATGGGTCGCGAGCCATTTCAGAAACCGGCTTTGGGGATTGATGAAGGGGAGCGGGCTCAAGCGGAGGGAGTGTGATTGGTGGCTCGGCTCAATAGTCTAGCAAGATTGGCAGATTCCTCGAAGAAACATTGTAAATAAAGGTAGGGTCATTTCCCTTCCACTACACCATTCTGTTCTCCTTTCGACTCTCGTTACTCGATCGTTTATCGATTGGACAGCCGCCGACAGCCATTCCGGGTCAAATAAGTTGATAAATAGGTCCAACGGGGGAAGCAGACAATCCCAAATCAACCTCGGTGATGTGAAAGAGAAGCCACTATGTTGAAGGACTAAAGACGCAGAGCTGCCAGACTTCGAAAGCACCGTGACCGAATACCAGATCTTGACGGATTCGGAGAGCTTGACGCCGTCCAGTGAAGTCTCAGAGGACTATTCACTCGACGTAGGTAGGAGCTCAGGCTCCCATAGTCGTCGTCCTTTCGCGGTCTCGCTCGACATGCCCTGCCTGGTGAGTCAGGTGTATCAAACGTTGTTATTATAAATGCCTGCACGGCGCGTCCATCATTTCGGCGTGCCACACCAATGCTCTGGCTCTTTCAAAGGACCAGGTCCTGAGGTGCTGTCTTTTCCTGGAAGCTCCCCAGCTTTTTGGTGAGGAATGCCCAAGGCCAAGGACTTCTTGGTGAGGAAATGCCCAAGGTCAAGCAAGGACTTCATGATCAGTGTGGCTGTTAAGACCATCGAGGGCACCGAGGGCATGATCTCTCAAGAGGCTTTCAGAATCGTTGCAGCCGGAGTTCTCTCAAAAGGCTTCCAGAATCATTGCATCTGGAGTGCACTCTCGAGGCATCCCGAATCATTCATTGCAGTTGGAGTTCTCTCAAAAGGCTTCTCGAATCAATGCTGCTGGAGTTTCCGCAGATGAGACTGTGAGAATCCAAGGCCACGCTCGGGGCCGTCCGCCGCCGCGGGGGGCTGCGATCCTCGCCACTTATTGCGAAGCGATACCGAGGTATGTGTAAGAATCAGTCAGTGGCCGTGTAGGCGGCGGTATTTATAGGTGTGAGGAGGAAACGCGTGCGCCGCCGTAGCAGACGGTTAAACGCGGTTGTCACGCTCTCGCCTGGCCGAGACCCATTTCGACACATCTCGCGTAGGCCTGCCTGCCTTGTGTAGTCCGTGTCGCCGCGGAGGATGGTTTGCTTCGATTCGATGAGAGGAGAGAGACGAGAGGAGAGGAGAGGTTGCTGCGATGGTGGCAGCCATTGTGAAGTTCTGAGGCGGCAAGAAGAGCTGCCATGTGCGAGTCGTGGCCGCAAGCATGCATACATAACAGGCTTGGATTGTCCCAAGAGGTTTGCTGCATCATCATTTTGGTAATTAGCCATGTGAGATGAGGTGGTGAGTTCAATGAACGAGGAAATCGGTGGTTCTCTTCTCTCATTGAGACACGAAGGCACCGATCGAGTGTGGTTGCTGTCAGACAATCAGAGGGTCTTTGTACGCCGCCGCATCCTCCTCGAGGGACTGCTCAGCGAGGACTACATTCTGAATGAAATCGTGACATCTGAATGGACATCATCCATCCACAGATCCCATCGATAGATGATGTCCATTAGAAGATGATGTCCATTAGAAGATGATGTCCATCGATAGATAAAGTCCACTGGATGATTTCGGGGCATGAGTCCCTGTATGGAATTCGGGCCCAATTGTCGTAGCCACGGGCCACTGGCGCTGTCGTTCACCGCTCCGGTCTCAAGGCCCTCGCCGATTCTCGTCATAAGACGCAGACAAACCAACCCTTTTGTGAAGCAGAGACAAGTCTAGGCTGTCACGGACACTCCTGAACCATCCCTGAAGGTGCTGAGCTTTTTCTTACAGCCCTTCGATCAGGATGGGTATGAGGACGATCGTACGCGAAGTAGAGGTAGACGAGGTTGTGCTATAGCGTGTTAAGTACGAACTGGCAGTCGGTCGACCAGGGACTTTGGTGCGCGCCATCTGCGGTGTCGAATCCGCGAGCGGAGAAGCAAAAGGGTTCAAACCAAGCAAAGGAACGGTAAGACCGGAGCGGAAACTTCAAAAGCACCCTTCAACCATCGTCGACAACCTCGAATAGTGTCGCAAATTGATCCAAGGCCTCTTTTTGCGAGGTAGCGATGGCGAGATATCCATGGCGAGGTATCGAAGAGAGGTATCAAAGAGAGGCATCAAAGAGAGGTAGCGACGGCGAGGCGTCTCCAACGCCTACGGCGGCATGACCTCAGGTATACGTGCTCGAACCTGTTCATCGTGGCGAGCTACACTCGCTCCGGCGTGTCGGGCAACTGAAACTGCTGATACAACGTGCAGGACGCCTCGCAGGTCTGACCATCTGGCCTTGAATTGGACAAATGGTACTCGATTTGGTGGATTAACTGCCGGTTCTCTTCTATCTGCGCGGCGCCTCAGGCTCCCCTCCCTGCCGGACGATTTCCACGCGTTCTTTTAGGTGGCGAGGATGGCACTGGATGGTCTGTAACCCAGGTCACCTCTGTCGACCATGCGTTCCCAGCCTGAATCTGTGATTGTTCAAATGTTCCGAGAATCTCCCAGCCCTTGCCCTGTAGAATGCCTTGACCTCTCGCCCGAGATTCGGCCCCTGCAGTTCGTGAGTGAGGGCAGCGCCTGGCGAGCCAGTCCAAGGGATATAACCAACGTTGCGATTGTCATCGCCAGGCCGGAAAGGTGGGCTATTCTGCGGTTCGCGTTCAGAATTCGCTGTAGCGACCGTGGCACTTCGCTACCCGGGAAGAACTGGATGTGACAGGCAGAACTGAATGTGACGGGCGGAACTGAATGTGACGGGCGGAACTGCATGTGACGGGAGGAACTGGATGTCAACACCAACCTCTCACCAAAAAGCCGAAAAGACTGCATGGGCCATAACTCAGTGCCGGGTTGAAGTGGTCGAGAAGCGGGTTTCAAAGGCCGGCGATCCTAGTCCTGCAAATTTGACCTCCAATGTCGAGAGCCTCTTCCTCAAACGGGGGGCGCCGCTACCACTACCAGGTTGAGATTTGCAGGGCTATTCGAGCCACCTTGCCGACCTTCTCTGCCCACGCAGCCAGCCTTTGTCGACTGGAACCGCAGGCAGACCTGGCTAACAATAACGAGCTGAGGTTCAGTCCTTCAACTTGATCTTGAGAGCTGAGAGACGGCTAGATCATTTGGGAGTCTATGGGCATTGGCGTTGTGGCTGAGATGAATCATTGACTGGGCAGAAGCTCGTTCCATGTCGATGCATAGGCTGCTTTTGAATGGGCTCGGCATTCAGTCGAACATCAAAAGAACAGGCCAAAAGGGAGCCACATGGAAAAGGCATGGGATAACCAGGGAGGCATTGCGGCTCCCCTCGAAAACGAGGTCTATCTTTGTCTTTATGAGTCTCAGGAGTAACGATCCGAGTATCTCTTCGATCGTTGTGGAGGGCCTTTGCGGAGTGATTCGAACCACACGCGAATCGATTGGGGATTGAGGCGGAGACGTGGCCTTTGTCTATCGGTAGACAGGTTCTGCCGTAGTTCGGATATGGATCACAAGGGGAATGAGATGGTCTTGTCCGTGAACGTCTCGAAAGCCCCATCCCTCTTGCAGGTTAATCGGAACTGCTTCTTATTCGAAACCATTGAGAACAGTTCCACACCAAAGACAGGAGGATCGGGATGGAATCAATCAGGTAGAAACTTCGCTTCCAGGAGTCATTGGTAGGCGTTAGAAAGGATATCGATATCAAATAGCTCTGTACCATCGTCGTCCTCGGCAGAGAGTTGGAATCCAGGGTCTTTTCCTCATCATCACAGATGTGGCGATTTGGAATGAAAGCTTGGTCATCTCCAAGGGTCCCATGACTGGAGAGTCTGTTTGTCTTGTCCCTGAGGCCCTCCAACCCCTCGACGTCGTTCTCCGGCCTGTGGTTGATGGGAAGGCGGAGGGACATATGCACCCTTAAAGACTGTTCATGCCCCCCCTGGCAACCCAAGACAAGAGATCCCAACCCCCAGAAGTGGATATGAACCGTTCAGATGCCTAGATGCGCCTGACTGAGTCGAACTGCGCCTCGTATGCAGGCATACTGGAGCAGAGACCATGGGCGAAGACGGGGGAAGCCCTTGGCTTCCGGGAGGTGGTGATATAGATGTAGGAGCCATCCTTCTTCGTAAACTTGTAGGTGTGACTACTGTAATCGTTGATGGAGCGCAAAGACGCAGGAGTGCCGCGGTCACTGAAGAGGAACATCAAGGCATGGATGGACTCGGGTTTTTGCGTCAGAGGTGTGCGTAGCAGGATGTGTCTTGTGAGAGCGGTAGGGCGAGGGGAACTTGATGGGGTTTCGGACGAAGAAGACGGGTTGGTTGTTGAACACCTAGACATTTACCATCTGGGGCAGGATGTTGGGGGTTTTGGTTTTCATTGAGACTCTTGGATCACCTCGCTGAAGCCGCTTGAGACCATCGGATACCAGCAAAGCCATCCCGCGGCGAGGGTGGCGGCGCCGCTTCTCCAAAAGACGGAGAGACTCCCGCCGTTACAGGATATCCTCAAGACCGACGTTTTGGACTGGAATCGGCTGGAGCAGCTGGAGCAGCTGTTTGAGGGCTATGCGCGCGAGTTTGGTAGGGGTGTGAGCTTGGATTCGCCTCAAGCGTTTCTTCAAAATAGGATATGGGAAGTTCGTCGTAGGGAAGGAATTTCGTGGCTGCATCGCAAGGGTCTGTGTGACATTAAACGGCAGTTTGAGTCGAGGCTTGCCGTCGTTAATGGATGAATGAATGAACGACTGAACGACGGACTGAACGACGGCAGCGCGTAACGTCTCACACGATATCGGGCCTGAGGTATGTGAGAATCCTGTTATCTTCTATTTCTCAGCACTGTTCCTGCGCTATTCGTTTATGCAGATGGACTGACTGAATGAACGAACGACTGGATCAACGACGGACTGAATGACGAACTGAACGACGGACTGAATGACGAACTGAACGACTGACTGACTGACTGACTGCCTTCCCGGCAGGCTGTTTCTGCCATTGACTGAATGGATTCGATCCTCCAACCTAACCAGGTTGCCTGGGGCTGATGCTGAGGTTGCAGGCGGCGGTATAGAGGTTGGACTTTGTCGTCGAGTAGCCGAGGAAGACCTTGAGGTAATGAGGAAGGGGGTAAGAAGGTGGCTTAGGCGACGGCGACCATGTAGAGCGCCACGTACGAGACGAAGAAGACGTAGGTTGACGGTCGCTTAAAGATGCGACGGAACGCAGGCCAGCTCCAGCTGACATCGGTCTTTCTCGCCGCGCCTCTGCCGAATCGGTTGATGGCGATGTACCGCTCTCGCTCTGACAGCGCCGTGGACGTCTCGGGGAATGTCAAGAGGAGGAGGAATATGATAGGCGCCATAGCGATGGGTAAGATCCCTTCGATGATGAAGACCCATTGCCAGGAGTCCAGTTCATTACGACCGTTCAGGTGCCCGATCCCTGCGGCGATGAAGGATGACACTGGCTGTAGAGGCGAGAGCGTTGGCACTGTGAAAGATCCCAATACGAAACGTTCTCTCGGGCGGCTTGTACCACATTGAAAAATACATGATATAGGCCCGGACGACACCAGACCCTGGAATACCGAAGAAAAAGCGTGTTGCCAGGACATATCGACTCGCTCCATTGGTAGGCTTGATGATGATACATGACAGCCTCATTCCTCACTATCAACCACCAGAATGGAGAGCAGAACAGGTAGTATGATAGAGGAGAGGAGAGTAGGAGGTGAGGACGAGGATCGGAGGAGGACGAGCAGAACCGGCAGTATGATAGAGGAGAGGAGGACGAGAGTATCGCGCCGCAACCTGGAAGAGGACGAATCTCCCCTTGTCCTCCTGCTCTCAATCACATCCTCGACCTGCAATCACCACCTGGTTGTCGGATATTCCTGTTCGATAGTGTACCACCCTCTTCAAATGCCAAACCCGCCCATTTCGCCATCACTATGTAACGAGCGTCCGTCCACTGCCTCGAGTTATGTGTGGCTCTTTTCAAAGGCAGGCCGTAGCACTTTTGATGATCTCGCCCCCCACGTCATCCAGACGCATGCGCTCGCGGACAGGGATTATCGATTCCGTCAATGAGGAGGTAGATCTGGATACCGAAGGAGGACCGAAGGAGGGCGGATTGAGTGGTTGCGGTGGTCTGCGGTGGGATACGATGGGAACTGTCTCGGAGGCCAGCAGGAGACCTTTCATCTTTTGGCTTTGGGAAGCAGCAGCGCCTCCAACGACCGCAGCAATCTTGGAGACGTTGCCTGGGATGGACCGAGGGCGACCGCGTATCGTCACAGGCGGCGACAAGGAGGAGGAGAGGATAGCGGTGTACCTAGGTAGGTAGTCAGTACAGACAGAGTAGTATAGCCAGGTAATGAGGACGGACAGATATGGCGGGACAACGCAGGCTTGAAACGACGCGGACTTGAAACGACGCGGGCTTGGAATAACGCAGGCATTGAACAACGTAGGCTTGGAACAGCGCGGGCATGGAGCAAGGGACCAGCAACGATACCTTTGTTCCTTGGACCATGCATGGACCGGCATGTTGCACATTATGGTCCACTGGAATCCTTTGAGATCTCACGAGTCGTATGCCAAAACCTTCCAACAGACGAGAGCCACAGCGGCGGCGCAGGCGTCGTCAACGACCGACGAGGCTAGCATGATGTTAACAAGGCTAGCACGGAATAAGGCTGGCATGCAATGAGGCTGGCATGGCGTGGACGAGGCTGGCGTGGAATATGGCTGCGATCCTACGCGGATAGCGACGGCACGATACGGCGCAGGCAGCAGGATTGTTATTGTCGAGGCAGACAGACCAAGGACCCTGGATTATCATGTGGAGAGGCGAGGAAAGTAGCGCGAAGAGGAGAAAATTCGGACGAAGCCATTGGAAGATTAAGCGAAGATTATGTCATCAGAAAGTCAAAATGAACGAAGGTCGAGGAGACGAAGGGTATTGGCAAATTCAAGAGGAGTAGACAGCAACAGAGACACAGCGAGGGTAGGATAGTGCGGTAACAGTAGAGAAGAGGATAAAAGACAGGAAAACGAAGAGAGAAGAGGAGAATTGAATAAAACGATGCAGTACAGGAGGAAAGACAAGACCGTCGCCGTAGAGCGGTGACATTGCAAGGGACGGTTTTTCGAGACCGAATTTGGCTGGCGTTCATTACTATTGACCATGAATCTCGTCGGGCTTCTTGCCTTTCCCACCAGATGACTGGTTGCGGGTTGTGGGCTGCACAAGGGACGCGAAGGAAGTGTCCATGGATGAAATTGCACAGCGAGCGTTGAAGAGTTCTCAGCGGCAGCGACAGCGTTAGAATCCTCCAGCTCCGTAAGAAGAGGCTTTCCGCAAATGCTTTGGTGTCCAGTCGTTCTTTTAGCGTCATGTCGATAGCCGCGTTATGACACCGCGTCGCGACGCCGGGACGCCTTTGTCGATCTGGCTCTTCCGGCTCTTCCGGCTCATCGAGAAATGAAGCTACTCTGCTTGAAAGCCTGATTGCGTGCAATGACGATGTAAATAACTGAACCAAGCAATTTCGAGAAGCTCTGGCGGCCGAAAATCCAAAATTGAACGCTCGATTTCGGTCCGGAGACTCATCCTTGACCACGCCTGGCAATGAATGTATGGCTCGGCCACGCGACCGCCCCTTCCAACTGCCGCTCGACCTCCAGATGGTCAATAGTATCATCAAAACCGACGAGATCTTCAGACGGGACTTGAATATTGCCCTTTGCCTATAGTGAGTCGCGGGAGCGCCACGACTTTTGGGGCCTTTTTGCGGCTGTATTCTCCATTTGCTGCCGTCCGTTCTTTCTGGAGGTCGTTGACCACTCCTTGGAGAGGAACCAGGAGAATGGAGACAAGGCAGGAGAATCGAGAGAGTAGAGTCCAGTAGCGAGCAAGAATCCAAATCATTAGTACTTGACGAGGGCGTATCGGTGCGATGGCCAGAGAGTAGGTCCGCATACACCGTCAATAGGAGTAGTGGAAATAACAAGACGCCATAAAATAAATACGACGTCCTATATATAATTCACTCTGTAAGCTTGATAGATTGCTCGTTAGTGTATCTCGACGTAAATAGTCTCTGATAACGCGGCAGTAATGCCCTCTGGCGGTTCATATCCTCGAAAGGTCTAGTGATCAGGACCACCGTGAGCGCTCAATTAGCCCTTGGGATGCGCCCAATCGACGTCTCGCGAGTAAATAATGTCTCACCGAGGAAACAGCGGCTTCGAGATGAAAAGGAGTCGCTTTGTTGGGAAACAGAAGGTGTAGTATGAGGCCGTCCCAGGGCCGTCTTCCGGCGCCGTGACTGGCTATCGACCAGCTCATTGCTGGCTGCAAGACTGACCAGATACAAGCCATGATGGACTATACCAGCAATGGCAAGGGAGGATGAGTAAGAAACGAATCAATCTCAATGTCCGTCAAATCACCGAATGACGCTCATCCGATTGACTGCCAAAGACTGTGATGTCTGCCATCTCAGAAAGGAGAAGTTCGATATAGAGACCCATCCAACAAATTGGTAGAACAGGCGCCCAATTCGCTGTAAACGAGGCCTGCCACCTCCCCAAGTAAGAGGTTGATATAGAGGTCCATTCCACAACAGCTGGCAGGATTGAGGTCTCAGGGCTCAAGACCAAAACTTCGATAGGGTCCAAGGCAGTTGCTCCCAATGCGAATCGAGACAGGACGAGGACAGAGCGTGGATCCTCCTGGATCCCTTCGTTCAAGGTCGTCTCGTCTCGTGATTGAAGATCTTCCAGGTCAAACAAGGGCCGGTACGGATACACTAGTGTCCAGAATCGCTCAAAACAGGTGTTTGCGAATGGGTTCTCAAGCTGGAGATCACTGACGACGGCCACTATCGGCTCTTCTGGCTGTCATTCCTCGTTTGGCGAAAGATCTTCAGGTTCTTCTCTTCTTCTACCACCCATTCACAGAGGCGCTTGCTACCGTAGTAGCGGACCTACCAGTTCAGCTGCTCACCGCCGTCGCCGTCGTCTTCAACGTTGTCCTCTATTTTCTCTCGGGCCTCAGGAGGGCAGTCCTCCTCTTCTTCCTCCTCCTCTTCTTCCTCCTCCTCTTCTTCCTCCTCCTCTTCTTCCTCCTCCTCTTCTTCCTCCTCCTCTTCTTCCTCCTCCTCTTCTTCCTCCTCCTCTTCTTCCTCCTCCTCTTCTTCCTCTTCTTCTTCCTCTTCTTTATCTTGGGTGACGAATCCATCGCGGATATTGAATCGTCTATTCTAAGCTCAAAATCCTGTAGAGAATAGGTAGGAAGGCAAGCCAGGGTGGGAAAAAAGGGCCGACGAGGTTGATTGGGTGTCCACCTAGAGTTTCCTCAGCATTATTAGCCACACAGAGGGAAGAGCAACGACAATACCCTCAAGAACACTGTCTCCGATCTCCAGGGGAACTCGCAGAGGACACTCCAGTGCACCAGGGAGGTAGCAACGATAACACCCTCAAGGACACTGTCTCCGATCTCCAGGGAACCCAGAATATCGCTCTTTCGTATCGAACAATCCCGCAGACTCATCCGGCTTGGTGTAAGATGCGCCTCCGATAAAGCGCAGGCTCGGACTCAATCGCGTAGGCAGAGCAAAGGGGTCTGGGTCTAGTAACCTTTGTAAATAAGATGGTGGACTCGTAGAGGACACTCCAGTGCCACCGGAGTCTGTATAGCTGGTCATAACACAACAGAAAACCCTGGGAGACCGAATCAGCGCCTCGGGCCCACGTTCCACAAAGCCTCGAACGCTTCGAATGCCTCTACCTGGGCGCGATCGCTTGTTCCTAGTACTGGAAGGTCTTGATAGGACGCCATAGTCTGCTCCGCTTCTCTGCCTCGTCGTCCTGTTGGATATGGATAGCAAAGACGCTTGGGCGCGAGATCTTCTGCGAGGGCCGCGGCGCGCGGATGTTCCACTGCTCCGAAATGGAGACCCATCCAAGACGGTCAGTATCTCTTGGTTGATCCTTGACTCTGCATCCTGGTCGACAAACATTTCACTCGTTGAGGGGCAGTAGGCAGAGCAATATCCAGCGATTCCTCCACCCCAGAGAACCCGCAATGGCTATTCCCCTCTCAGATCCTTGACGAGGACGATAGCTTCGACCTATCGAGTGATCTTGATGCGAGAATAACTCGATAATCGGGCGTTGGTAGCCAGGTTTCGAAGCGCAGCCTCGAAGTGGTGATATTATTACTAGACGGCTCAACGTGAACAGCCTCTCGACAAATCTTCAACGCCCAATGTAGGCAGGCACAAAAGCTATCGAAAGAAGAAATGCTGATGAGTCGGAAGACCGAAATCCAAGGGTGTGAGACGTTCCTGGAGGTGGCTGACGGACAGGGCCGGAGAGACGTCCATGGAGAGAGAGACCTTCATGGAGGTGGCTGACGGAAAGGGCCGGCAAGCGTTGATTGCAAGACTCAGAATAATCTCGTATATTGCCACGAGCACGATTTGCGCCATGGCCAGATGGCTCGACGCCTACAATTGCGATGCCGCAGACAGATTTGATGACAAGCGGAAGCAGCCCAGGCCAAAAGTGGCGGCGAAAGGGCCCGTGGTGGAAGTCCAGGCGGATCTGATTCCTGGAGAGATGGGACCAGCGCAGGCTCGCCAGGCTGCTGCTGCTCCTGCCGATATGGCCAAACAGGTGGCCAACCAGAGGAGGCAAGTGCCTGGCGCCGCGAAACTCGAGGTATGTGGCTTGTTGAACTGTATCGATCATGCCAGACCGTCATCTGACTTGGGATTAGTGTCTCTCGCCTCGAGGTCAAACGGATGAAGAACAGAAGGAGATCGTGGGGTTCAGATCGAATATGCTTCTCAACAATCTGGTTAGGCTGGAGGATCGGATCATTCAGTCAATGGCAGAAATAGCCTTCCGGGAAGGCAGAAGAACAGAAGAACTGGGGTCCAGATCGAACGGGCTCCTCGGTCACCCGGCTCTCATCGCGCCACCGCTGCGGCTGATGCCGCTCTGCTAGCTGCGATATGTCGTCCTCCTCCTGCCCTCTCAGGCACAGCTGTCAGCTGCTTGGTAGTGGCGAAGATGAAAGGGGTGCGGCACGACCCTTTTTCGTAGCTATCCTGCCAGGTCTAGCTAGGACCTTTGCATTCTTGGGATCTCCGGTTTCCCAGCGTTATCGAATCTCACCGCATGCTTAAGATGGCGAACGAACGGAGTAAGAAGACAGGTAGTCAAAGAGGTCCAAGACTGTGCGGCTGACATGACTCTTCAGATCGTAACCTTTCAGCTGTCGTGCTGACTGACCCCAGCCAGTAGATCAGCAAAATTCACGTTCTCCCCGTGGCTGTATATTGAAATAACCAGTGGCATTGACCGGCGGCATTGACCAGTGGCTGACGTAGAACGTAACACCAGGAGGGGCTGTCGATGCGGTGACAGTGACGGTGAAGAAATAGGACGAGGTTTGCCGAGTCGAGCCCTTGGAAGGAGGTTGGCAAAAGATCATCAACTCTCCTCAGCTTCCACCTCATCCGTCTCCCACGAAGAATCCCTCAACCCGCCCCCCGCAGGCTCAAGGTCGCGGCACTGCCATCGCTCTCACTCTCGACAGGCATGTAATCGTATACACTGAGTTCAACGTGTGCATGACACTGCCGGCGCTGATGTAGTTCGAGGTTTGGGGCCGTCGCTGGCCGCTGGCCGCTCATCCTGCCGCCTTGGCCACGGAGCGGCCCATGTGTCCTATTGCGCCGAAAATGAGCCATGCTTGCTCGCCGGTTGAGGAAGAGCCCCATCCGGCACTTCTGCAAGGATTCCCTGAACGAGTTTAGCAACCATACTTGGATTCAATGGTTGCGGTGGAGACTTATGTCCAGCTGCCGTCGTACAATCTTCGGTCTTGCTCCGAAACCTGCCCAGGCGCCTAAAACCTTGTGTTTATGCCTGTAGGCATCGAGCTAGGCATCGGGCTAGGCGTCAGACAAGGAAGAAGGGCGGGGGGGAGGTCGTCGTCCAAGATGTCGAGAGACGCCAAACGTCGTACAGGGACTTCAAGGTTTGACTGGGTGAGATGGATTCAACTGGACTTCTCTTGGGCAAAGCGTCTTGTCGAAGACGTTTGCAGGGGCAGATCGTGACCTTTGTAAAGAAACAGACGTGATCGTGGGATTGGTCTCCTCAGACTGCTGCCGTCAGGGTGAATACGAGTCTGACGGCCAAGTCAGGGCGCTGGTCGCTCTGGGCGCCGACGCCTGCATCGTTGGACGGGACGCTGAAAAGGCGAGAGAGGTGCTTTCCCGTTGCCAGGGTCGAACACTCTTTATTGACATGGGGACGCTCTTGATTGACATGAGAACGCTCTTCATTGACATGGGGACGCTCTTCATTGACAAGAGGACACTCTTCATTGACAAGAGGACACTCTTCGTTGACATGGGGACGCTCTTCGTTGACATGGGGAGGTGGCTCGCTGCTATTCACCCCTCGCCGCCGGCGCCTGTTCCACCATCTTGACACATTCTGCTGACCAAGAATGTAAGAGTCTGCTTGCTGACCACCGAGGATGATGGTTGACGCTTCCCTAGACGCTTCATCCATGTAATCACTGCCATCATCGTCTTCATCAACGTCAATACCCCATTTGGGTCATCAAAACCCGGTTGATGTCGCAATCCAACAAAGCCGCTGCCGCCAGTGAGAGAGAAATCGATGACGGGTTCAAGGACGTCGGGAACGAGAGGAGGACCGACTCCATTCACGATGTATTCGTTGGCCTGCGTCACCAAGAACGCCGGACCGATCAAGATCTCGGTAAGGCTGATACCACGAGCCCCATGCACCGTTGGGCACGCACGGCTCTGCAGAGAAAATGAATGGCCAAGCAAGAACGCAAGAGGGGGAAGAGAGACCGGGGAGTCAGAGAGACCTCGGGAAGCCTTTACTGGCCCCAGTTTCAGACGGTACAGGACGTACACAATCCGGCTAACCTGGCGCTTTCATTTCGGACACAGACTGGCGATTCGACCAAAAGGCAGAGGCTTGCGCGCCCGGAACAGGCCCTGATCTTCAGATCTGACTCAGGTTCGACTGTGAGGCGTCCGTGGCCTCCCTGACAAAAGGAAGGCTGTAGGACTTGGCTGCGGATTGCCCATTTCGACTTCTTTTTCCCCCAGCGGAGGGAGTCTAATACCTTGGACTATTACCATACCCAGGGGGGCTGTCTGGCTGTCTGGCTGTCAAGCATTAAACACGTCAAAAATGCCGTGCAGCCGAGGCTGTCGCGTACGTGGACTGTGCTGGCGTCCGAGCCGCTGGCCAGAGTGACGCTGACGCTGGCGCTGGCACTCGGGGTCGTCCGGGCCCTGTCGCTGGGCGATTCTGTCGTCGAGTTTTGGTCCGCTTCATCTTCGATCTCTTCTTCTTCCTCTTCGTCATCCACATCCGATTGCGTGACTGATGGTGGTTGGCGCGCAGCAAGCCAGTCATCCTTGGTCGCCCATAAGCCGCTACCCTCGAGCAACGGCGCAGGAGGCGCCCAGAGCCGTCGGAGGATGTAGCTACCTAGTCGCCCAGCTGTTCAATATCTGGATCTCGCTTGACTGTGGCCGATCCAGGGTCGAGCTTCGGGGTGCCTCGTGTCCGCTGTCGTCACGGTGGTGATGTTCGAGGGGCCGGCAAGTGTCGAATCGGTGAACCAGGTAGGGCGTGGAGAGATAGATGTCTGACGATATGATATGATAATGCCCCGAGGTTTCGTCACCTGCCGTGCTGCCGTACGTCCTCTTTCTTGTCTGTAGCGATAGATCGCAGAGGACTGAATTGGCAGGCAGGTAGGATGGCAGATATAGACGTGTAATGTAGTAGCAATAATGCCGCACAGGGCTCATTCTTTCCTCTTCCAATATCGATAAATGTCTTTGCAGGAGAACAATCTTTCTGGCGTCAAACCAAGCTGGCACTCGGGAGTAGTAGGGACACTTGCTGTACCATGTATTCGGTAGCCTCAGGGGGTATGCATATGGTAAGCCTCGAGGAGAAGAAGTGCGACAGCCGTGGTGTGATACGGCACGTATCGTCTTTGGCGGCGAATCTCATGAATGGACGACCGACCGACTGACCGACTGGCTCGCTGGCTTCCTGGTGGTTGTATGAATGAATGGAAGACTGAACGTCTGAACGACTGAATGACTCACTCGCTGTCCTCCGGACGGCAGTATATGGTAAGCCGCGGGGGGAAGTCCTCCAGCCGTTATATCGTACGCAGGCGGAGTATCTCATGAACAAATGAACGACTGAACGACTGAACGACTGACTGGCAGCGGGCCAGACGGAATAACGTACGTGCCGTTTTCAGGCCGAGCATCTCATGAGTCTGAACGCCGAGACGTCAAGGGGACCACATGGAGTGGTCGATACAGACTGTCCTATTGTGATCGAGTCCCTTTTGAGGCAGATTGATGCATCATCTCCTATCTACTTCAATGCATATCCTCGTTACTCATGCGGCCCTTACGGCGTAGATGACCTCGCAGATCTTGAAGACAAAGGTCAAGCCCGAACTGACGCCGGCGCGGGTGCCGACGCTGGGAGAGGTGCGCGGCTGCATCGTGGTGGTGCTGGTCCGCCGCTTCGTGCTCGAGGAGCCACTGCGCCACGAATGGAACCGCCGCGCGCGGCAGAAGCGTCCATGCGCGCATTGGGAAGAAGTTCTTTCTGTATCAAGGGAACGTTGTCTTCAGGAATGCTGGGGGAGACAGCTTGAACTTCTGAGACTGACCAACGGACTGAGTGACTCGCTGACTTTCCCGACGGCTGTATACGGTAAGCCTCAGGGGGAAGGAAGTAACCTCATAGCCGTGGTTTGGTACGTGCCGTTTAGATAGAGAATCGATTGAATGAATGACTGAATGAATGACTGACTGACTGACTGCCTTCCCCGGCCGGCTGTTTCTGCCTTTGACCGTTCGATCCTACCGCCGTAGGACGTGCCGTTGTTGACGGAGAATCTCATCTCATGAATAAATGAACGAACGAGTGACTGACCGACTGACTGACTGAGTAAGCTGCTGCCCTTCCCAGCGGCTGTATACGATAGCGTCAACGAAGAGGAAGTACAACAGCCGTAGTGTGGTACGTATCGTCTTCAGCGGAGAATCTCGCCAATGAATAAATGAACGAACGACTGACTGACACATCGCTTGCCGCCGAGACTGTGTTTTGGACGTTTGGTTCCCTAAACAGAAGACTTCGGCTCAGGGCTGTGCTCCCCTATTCTCTCGCATACCCGACGGACAATCACCGATCATGAGTGCTGTCGCTTTCATCTGCCTCTGTCGATGCGGTAATGGAGTGTATCCATGCTGCGGAGCAGTCCTGCGTGTCAAGGACTTCATCTTCAGCCTTGCTTGCGCAGTCGAAGTCGCCACTGATGGGTTCAAGGGTAGCTCTCCGTCCACGAGAGGGGTGAGTGACTCGCCAGAGGATTGCGGAATTTGAACGGGATTGCGGGTCGTCGATCTTGTATTTCATCGTCAGTGTGCGAATTCTGACCGACTGACTGAATCGTTGCCCTTCCTGGCGGCTGTATACGATAGCCTCAGGGAGGAGGAAGCATAGCAGTAGTACGTGCCGTTTTTAGGCGGAGAATCGAATGAATGAACGACTGATTGACTGACTGAGCAAATCGTCACCCTTCCCGGCGGTTGTATTCGATAACGTCAGCGGAGGTAAGTAGAATCTCATGGATGGATGGATGAATGGATGAACGAGCGACTGACCGAGTAGCTCGCTGCCCTTCTCGGTGGCTGTATACGATAGCGTCAGGGGGGAGGGAAGTACAGCCATGATACGTGCCGTCTTTAGCGGAGACCTCACGAATGAGTTAGCGGAGAATCTCATGGATGGATGAATGAACGGACGACTGACTGTCCTCCCTCCCCGGCGGCTGTAGACAGTAGCCTCAGGGAGAAGTCCTACAGCCGTGGCGTGCGTCTAGGGGACAGCAGCAGCGTCTATTTGGGACAGATGACAGATGTAGATGTACTCCCATGATCCCAGTCACCGCCAGCAAGGGCAGAAGGCAAGGCGCGCGCACCTGAGTGGAAATGCGTTGTGTTTTGTCCTTGAGGACTCTTCTGAGAATCTGTTTCGAAACATGGAGAGCTCTCCTCCGCAAATGCGCTCAAAGACAGTTCGTAGGGCTCGTAGGGTTCGCAGGGTTCGTAGGCTGAATAGTCAAGACTCGAAACTGTCGTATTCCACGGATTAAATATCATATGGATATTAGATCTGCAGAAATCGTGCCCGAATGATAGAGGACCATCCAAAGCACTCTGATAGCAGGGGACAGGAGTGCCGTAAATGGCTGTGCTCGCCGCATAGCGTGCTGCGGAGCGAGAGAGGACGATGCGGCAGAAATGACGGCGTCAAGGGCGCTCTGTGCTGGAGAAGTCTCCTCCTCTTTACCAAGGACAGAGAAGAGGCTGATTCGAGCATTTGTGACAATAGGGAAGAGGCGGCGGCGGCGGCGGTAGCAACGACATACTGCGACGATGCGGTTTCCAGAGCAGCCTGGTAGAACGAAACGGAGCAGGAGTGCCATGAACGGCAGTGCTGGCAGCATACGCATCTAGGGTTTCATGTAAGATTCAAGCTCTGCGCGACCCCTCCGCCCAGCAGGATCTCTGAAGACTCACCGTGTACAAGACTCGTACCTCTCTAAGGAAGAATGGTCGACGTGAGGAAGAAAGATTTGTAACAGGCATTGTAACAGGCATTGGTGCTGCGTGTCAGATGTCAGATGCACGCCCCCCTGGAAAGGCCTTAAGGTGGCGCCCATGAAGCTTCTGGTTATTCATCGCCAGCCCAGACTCGGCTTTCCGACCACCATCTGCGCAGACACATGGCAGGCCGGAAGAGAAGCTCTGACGGTTCGTTCATCACGCCGTAGACGCTGGGAGTCGAGGGGGAGTGAACCAGGCTCGGCATGACTCCAGCTCGAACTTGGGGGTGTTTGTGGGTGCTGCTGGTGCTTCTGTAACAGCCATTGTCATAGCCATTGTAACAGGCGTTGTATCAGCCACTGGAACAGCCAGTGGAACAGCCTACTTACTCACCAAGCTCGTATTGTGTTGCTATGAACAGGAGTGTCCTCAAGACTACGTCCGCCAGTCTCTCCCGGCTCGGGAGGAACCTACGGAGAATACGTGTGGTCATCGGTCGGACTTTTTGACGAACTCGTCCTTTCGGAGTGCCGGCGGGTCAAGTTCGCGTTTCAGTGGAAGAAAGTGGCCTGGTAGGGTAGAAGAGCCAAGGGCAGCTGCGCAGGGGGCGGGGTACTCGGTAGACATGACTGACGCTTGGGTGGCTGGCTTGGAGGCTGACTGGCTTGGTGGCTGGCTTGGAGGAAGGCCCTTTCTGTTCTGGGGGAGGTACCTAGCCAAGAGACTTCAGATAGACAAGGGTGGCCACGTGGGTTATCGAGAGATCTTTGGCTAAGCGCCATTAGCAACGTGGTGACAAAGAAACAAAGAATAGCCATTGACCTTCATTGGAGGGATAACTGGTGAAAGTCTAGGCCGACGCTGACGACGGAGCAATTCGTAGGCTGGTACGTACCGTTTTGGGGTGAGAGTCTCTTGACACGGGCGATGGGGTGAATCGGGGCGGCGGCCACTATTGTGCTTCGTCCATTTCCCCCGAGAGATGCTTTCATGGACAGAGTTGGTGCCCATTCACGCAAGGCAAGCCGAGAGCCGTGGCCTTGGTGGTCTTGGTGGTCTTGGTCATCTCCGACGAGCCCGTCAAGCCTCCGTTCTTACCTACCACGTAGCGATGGGACCACGTAGCGATGGGACCACGTAGCGATGGGGAGAATCGTTGGTGGCATCACGAGTATATGGCGCTCTCGCCAGCTCCCTCAGCTGCAGGGGCCTCTTCAGCGGCCTTCTCCTCGGCAGTCTCTGCTTTTTCATTGACATTCGGACCAAGGGACACAAGCTTGTGAATGCGCTCGGTAAAGCTGGCGGGCTCTTCAATGGTGAAGCCGGAGACGAGCAGAGAGGTCTCAAAGAGAAGCTGGGTGGTAGACTTGACGGTGCGGTCGTTCTCGCCGTCAGTCTCGACCTTCTTCTTGAGCTCACGAGTGATGGGTGGCTTGAGCGAAATCTCGAATGTCTTCTTTGAGGACATGGAAGAGGGAGATGTTCGTTGGTGGTATAACGAGCATGAGGACCGGGCACACGGGTTAGCTAAGAAGCAACCATTGTTTGGAGACGAGACAGAGTGGAGGGAAGACAGGAGAACGGAAGGAAGACAGGAGGATGGAGAGAGGGCAGGAGAACGGAGAGAAGACAGGAAGGTAGAGAGAGTAGAGGAGAATGGAGAAGCAGGCGAATGGAGACAAGGTATGAGAATGGAGACAAGGCAGGAGAGTAGAAAAGAGAACAGAGTGGTGTAGTAGAGGGGAAGAGACTCTACCTTTCATTTACAACAGCTTCTCCAATGTTTCTTCGAGGAATCTGTCAATTTTGCTAGGTTATTGAGCTGATAACTTCGCAGAGTCAGTGTCAGGTCTGATGCGAGCAAGTTGGGAACGAGAGATCGTGGCTCACTCATCTTGTGCTTCTTCTTCTGTTGAACGGCAGGAGATTCTCCGTGTGGCCAAGGAGGGACATTCCAATCAGGTCGTGAGGTCGTGCCGGCTAGTCCGAGTCGGCGACGTCCAGAGTTCAATCGCCAGATCAAAGACGAGAGCATGGCTGGGCAGCCCACCATAAAGGACGAAAGCGAGGAAGACGAATCTCCTCCTCGATGCCTGCCGCGTCCCGAAGCCCAGTCCTGGTGGAGCTTTTGGCTCAAGCCGTTTTCCTTGGACCATCGGCTATTGTCTGAAACAGGTGGTATCACGGAGTAATCATGCGACCAGCTGACGAGGCGTCGTCCACGAGTTCATCGGCGGCGCCATGAAGATTCTCGTTGGCTCCACTGCTGCAAACATGAAACTGGGTCGCTGGCGAGGTTTTTCCTGTTTATTATCGGGCACAGCATGATACACTGATAGATAGCGTTGGCTGTCGGTGGAGCTCAAAGAGGTCGCTGAGATGTAGGCTCTAGGCTGTCCCAAACTCTTTCCGGCCAAAGAGCCTGGCGCCATGAGTGCTGTCATTGAAAGTGAACGAGGCGGTGCGAGCGGGCGACCGGACCAAGGAGACATCTTCGCTGCATGAAGCCGCAAGGCAGGCCGTGGTGTCACGGTCTCTCAGGTCATAATACATGACAGCCACGCGTCATCGGCTTTAGAAGTAAGAGTGCTGTAGAAGGAGGAAAGGAGAGACAGACGGGAGAATAGAGACACGGCAGGCGAATGGAGAGGAGATCGAAGCATAGAGAGAAAGCAGGAGAATGGAGACAGGACAGGGCAATGGAGACAGGACAGGGAATGAAGAGAGCAGAGAGAGGAGGATAGAAAAGAGAAGATAGGCGAATGAGTCAAGACAGGAATGGAGACAGGGCAGGAGAAGGGAGAGCAACCAGGGGAACGGATACAAGACAGGGGAATGGAGGCAAAACACGAGAACGGAGAGAAAGCAGGCGAATGGAGAGGGTAGAGTAGAGGAGGATAGAATAGAAGAGTGTAGTCGAGGGGAAAAGACGAGAAAAGACAGGAGAATGGCATGCAATAGCCGGCCCTGGGCCATGGTGGCGTCCATGTCGTACTATTGCTCTATGAGCCAGCAATTGGATATCTTCCGGGTCGCTGGGGTTTCTGTGAAGTCGCTTGACCACGTCCAGGGCTTACAGGGCGACGGTTTTTCGAGAGGAGCCAACGGGCGCTGGGGTTGTAGGGGACAAGATTGCTGCTGGCCAGCAAGATGTAAGTGGAAGAGGACCTGGAAAGCGAGCGGGAATCGCCAGGCGAATTGGGCAGCAGGATCAGAAAAGACGAAAGCGAGAGCGGAGTGCGATAGCGAGAATGCGAAAGCGAGAATGCGATAGTGAGAGTGCGATAGAGATCGTGAGCGAGCGAATGAGTAAGCGACTGAGTAACGAAGCCGTGCATTCGTGCGGTGGAGGCGCAGAGCCGTTAACGATTGGGAATAGTAACTGCGAAAAGACGACCGAGTCCAGATAAATTGATTAGATTAGGCGGGGATTGATGGAGTGCGGCTGCGGAATGATCCGACTTCAATTGTCTGACTCTCTGGCTCTCTGGCTATGAGACCGAGTGTATAGTCAATCAATCAATCAATCATCAATTCATCCCATGAACAATACTCTGTAGGCCAGTGTCTCCTCGTTGTAGAATGACATGGCGGTCTACGGGGCCTCATCCATGTTTGTGTGTGTTTGGACACATTGTATTGTTGATTGTCGGGAATCTTGCCTTGTTGATGACGCGTTCAGCCCTCCTCCTTCGCGTCTCGACCACCATAAAAACCTCACCATCCCTCTTGTTTTTGTTTTTCTTCTTTCTCTTCATCCATCTTTTGTCATTTATTCTGCCATTTATTCTGCCATTTATCAGTTTTTTTTCAGTCATCTTCTTCAGCCATCTATTGTCAGCTCTTCAGCCATCTTCTTCAATCATCTTCAGTCAGCTCTTCAGCAATCTTCTTCTGCCATCGTCTTCAGTCAGCTCTTCAGCCATCTTCTTCAATCATCTTCAGTCAGCTCTTCAGCAATCTTCTGCCATCGTCTTCAGTCAGCTCTTCAGCCATCTTCTTCTGTCATCTTCAGTTAGCTCTTCAGCCATCTTCTTCAGTCATCTTCAGTCAGCTCTTCAGCCATCTATCAGTTTTTTCAATCAGCCATCTTCTTCAGTCAGCTCTTCAGCAATCTTCAGTCAGCTCTTCAGCAATATTCAGCCATCATCTTCAACCATCGTCTTCAGCCATTGTGTTCACTTCAGTCCTTCATTTATCTTTCACTATGTTCTATTGGTAAGTCTCTCTCTCCCCCTGTTCTGCTGTGCATCAAATCTAATCTGCGTTAGCCATCTACCGTCATCTTCGCCATCTCGGCCATAAAAACAAATTTCAACTTGGAAAACAACAACGACGTCAATTGGACTCTGTCTCAAAGACATTCAACTTGGAAAACCATCAACTTCAATTGGAATCATCTTGGATATCAATTAACCAAAGGAGGCAAGGCAGGACCTTTGCCAGGATTATTGCTACGGGTTGGACACGATCCTCACATTGACTAGCATAGATAAAATGCCCTTGGACAGGGACCAACCGCATAGATAGATAGTCAATTCAAACGAGTGTCCATCAATCAATTCCTTCTCTGCTCGTTCATGCTCATTGTAATGTCCACTCCCCCCAACAATTCCCCGTGGTCCGTTACGCACATTCCGACTCTCGACAATATCATTCTTCCTGATGGTTTCTTCGCCACCACACCCCCGCCCCCTGCCCCCGTGTCCTTCTTCTCTTGTTGTACCTTCCTGTCCAAATAACCTAACGGAACCTTGCCCGGTTGGTCGCCTCGATCCCGTCCACCTGAGGGCCGTCCACCTGAGGGCCGTCCACCTGAGGGCCGTCCACTTGCGGGCTGTAGTTCAGGCACCTGGGGCAGAGGTTGTGGCCGCACAAGGTGCACTCCCAGACGGCGGCGTGGACGCCGTCGCAGTTCCGGCAGATCCAGATCGGGCCGCGGCCGTCGCGGGCGCTGATCTTGCTGTATTCGTGGAGGGGACAGGTCGTGTACGTGAACCGATAGCTCATGGTCTGGAATCATTACAACACTGACTCAGTATTGACTAGGCAGGCTGCCGGGAGGGGGGAAATCATCAAGCACTTACATTGGAGCCACCTGTATTGGAGCCATCTGTATTGGAGCCATCTGTATTGGAGCCGTCCGAATTGGAGCCATCTGTATTGGAGCCGCCAGCGTTGGAACCGCCAGTATTGGAACCGCCAGCATTAAAGCCGCCAGCATTAAAGCCGCCAGCATTGGAGCCGCCAGTATTGGAACCGCCAGCATTGGAGCCGTTGCTTCCGACAGACATGGTGATGAGCTTCCTTTCCTTTCTCTGTAAAGAGCTGCAAAGACGGGGGTCTCTATTGACCGATCAGGTGAGTGGTGAGCGTGTCGATGTCGATGTCGATGTTGCTATTCCGCAGGCGACCGCGATAGCCAATGCCAAAGCCAAAGGTGGTCTCTTTTTACTGCCCGTGTCGTCACTTTGGGAGAGAGAATGAAGAACGAGAAAAGCCAATCTCCGAAGGGACGTTTCAATAAAAGGCAGACCCGGAGAAAGAAAGAAGATCAATGAGGACTCTTGCCAGGGATCATTGAATGCATTGCCAGGCAGCCATCCAACACAGTCAGTCCACATTCCGGCCGGTGCGGTGTGTGATTGCTGCCTGATGTTTGTGTAACCGGCCGGGGTTGACAGGTAATTTGTTGGGCAGAAGCCACCATTTCTCGTATTCTGACGGGCGGCTGACTGGCTTGCTGGCTTGCTGGTTGTGTTGAGAATCAGCCACTTACAGCAACGCCAACGACGCCAAAAACAGGTTTTCTCCCTTGATTGTCTGTGTAACCCACCCTTTCAACGCAACGACGGAGGCAAGGGCTGGGTGGGTGGGTGGGTGTGAGAGCAGTCAAAACGCCTCTCGTATTCCGAAATTGCATACACCCCTGGGTGCTTGGGTACTCTGGCGAAGCTGAGGCTGAGGCTTGAGGCTGGAGTCTGAGGCTTGGGATTTGAGGCTGGAGTCTGAGGCTTGAGGCTGAAGCCTGCCTGCCTGCCTGCGGCTAGGCTAGGTCAATGCAGAAGCAGAGATAGAAGCAGAGACAGAAGCAGAGGTAGAGGAAGAATCAGAGATAGAGGCATACGGTCCTTTTCATTCCCTTCTGCCCTTGTGGTATACATCTGCTATACAACCGACCGCTCCGACCGCCGATCAGTGCCGACGTCGTCCGTCTGATGGTGGTGGTTCAGCCGTTCAGAATTTGGCTCAGATCCATGGCATTCTTCCTGACCAACTCTTCTGAAACAGGACCGTCGTGGTCCTCGGGGTCGGGCGTCGAGGGTGGGCCGCCATACATGTCTTCGTCCTCAGGCTCCTCGCCCTCAGGCTTTTCGTATCCAAGCTCCTCGTCTCCAAGCTGCTCGTCCATGAAGCCCAGCCAGAGCTTCGAGACCTCCGCGTATGCACGGTCCTCGTCGTCGGTCGGGCTTCCCGGCAGAGATGGGGCGAGGTATTCTCCGACATCACCAGTGAGGAGACCATGGAGGGTCCCGAGCATGCGATCCCGCCGCTGACGTTCCCTCTTCTCCGCCAAATAGAGATCTTCAAGCTCTGTGATCTTTTTATGAGAATCGGCGAGTCTCTGATTCAATGTTAAAGTCCCATTGCCCGGGTGCAGCCGACGCTTCTTCAGCCGTGAAAACCGCTCCACGGCTTCACTGTACTTCTGCAAGCAGGTGGCCATGAGTGTCTCTGGGATCATATCCTCGGGCCAATGTGCTTTCGTCTCGATGATGTTGTCCCGGGCACTGAACCACTCTTGTATCAACTCCTTTCCGATACCCTTGAGGTAGAGCCGGCCCCGGGGGCCGAAATAGCTCGGAAGTAGCAGATGGCGCTTGTGCGCACAAATAGGATGTCGCTGAATAAAAGCATAGAGTTCTTGTTTGGTGACTGTCCGAGCGTAATTTGGATGGTCAGGCGGTAGGGCTCGATAGTCGGGGACTTTAGGGCACTCGGTATCAATTTCTGTCCAAGCGGTTCTGCCGTCTTTAAGGATGACTCCAATTTTCGGCGGCTGCTGATCCGCCTGCTCGGGTTTCCCCCAGATCTTTGAAATCCCCCAATCTCTAGCCTCTTCATATGGCTCCCTCGCGGATGCCCCCGCCGCATCCCCATTCCATCTTGGTAGCTTGAAAGAGGTGTCTCCATCTTCAGTTCCCTCCCTCCTTCTCTTGGCTGCTTGTATGCCCACGCCAGGCTGCGCTTCGTGTTGGCTCATGTTCCACATTTCTCTTTCGGGCCTATACATCCTTGTCTGTTGTTCTTCGGGGTCGTCTTTCATAGAGAGGATCGACGTCTCGCTTCTTGATGGCCTTCGCAGGCTGTCAGGTATGTGATGGGGTAAGGCTCCCCAAGAGCAGCTGGTTGCCAGTTGACGGTTTTCGTCCGTCTTTAGTACTCTGGGCAACGACTCCGCTCTCGTCTTGATCGGGTTTTGCGGTTCCATTTCGTCCAGGACTCGGTCTTGAGGCCGGCCGCAGGGAGAAATCACGAATATTGCCGTCGTTGATAGATTTCTCAGAGGTCCTATCGAGATGAGGCTGAGATGAGGAAGAAGCAAAAAGTAGGACTTCTGGCCAGGCGTTTCGAGGCAAATCAACCCCAACGCTGAAGCTGAGGTGAGAGAGCTCTCCGAATGACCGAGGAGGATTCTTGCTGTGGCCAGATGATGGTAGTGGTGGTGGAAGTGGTAAAATTGTGGCATACGGCTGCGCCAGCCTTATATTTCCCGGAGAGTGCGGGTGTAACCATCTTGGCACGAGGCGTCTGGTTGGCGGTTTTGGCCAGAAATAGGACTCTGGCACTCTGGGACCCTAGGACTCTGGGACAGAGTTATTGACCAATCATCTTGTGACAAGTGCGGCGAACATCAAGGATACCCCCGTATTAGGTGTCGATGTCGACCACGGTGGTGAATATGAGGGTTGTGCATAGCGAGAATGTCTCAAGCTGGATGGGAACTCTCAGGAACTGACGGGGGTCTTGTATTCACGACTTGAGCGGCGTTGCGGAGCGTTGCGGAGCGTCGTGGAGCGTCTCCATCGTGTAGTTGATGGGTAAAATGGGGTCAATGCCGGTATTGGTTGGTGACTTTACGGGAATTATGAGAGAGCATGGACCATTAGGTTGACCGCGAGTGTATGAGCCCATCGGGTAGTGGTTGATGCACGAGGGGGAGTTGGACAGGAAAGGGCAGTGGCCGGGGCGACAGAAGATGGGTTAACACGCCGCAACCAGCTATTCAGCATCCGGGTATGCCGTTGACCGATTTAATGATTAATTTGATTGAAAAAGGTATCTGATCAGTCCATCTACTTGACTGGATTGAGAGAATCCCAGTGGCAAAGCAATAGTCGCTGTTCTGCTGGTTTTGGTGGTTCTGCAGGCCATCTTCTGTCCCGCCGTTTTGCCACTCACCGCCGTTTTGCCACCCGGCCCAAATTTTCCACCGCGGGGACACGTTTCGCTACCAAACGCCATTCCACAGCGAATTTCTATGTAATTATAGTCAAAAGTAGCCCTTATTGATACACAGATTCACCCTGCAGGCATTATAACTAAATTACGTGTTATTTGAGTGTTTGGTGGCGCGAAATCCGTTGATTATCGCCACCCACGCAGGCCGCCCGAGCATTCTCGCGGCGACAGCGATGTGGGTGACGCTCTTTTTTATGCCCATTGACACCCTTTTACTGCCCAAAGGGTGCCTAACACGCCTAACAACCCAGGCACACGTCCAGGGACCACCAGGCCAGTGGGCGCCAATTGCGGCGTTCAATTCGCAAGTGGCAAATCGCGAGTGGCAGGGAGAATCCTGAGCGGATCTAGGTCTACGCTGACAGCATTCATGCCGTGGTTAGTCCAGACGTTGATTGCCCGTGGAATAGGTAGCGGTTTGGTCTATTCATTGCCGAACACTGGCGAGGCAATCCTGGTCGTCTACGATCGCAGCATGTCCTCCGTAGATAAGTGCGGTCTTTTAGCGTGATTGACTTTCAGGTGGGGCCTTTTGAGTTTCCTGCGCGATGCACCCATAACCGCCCATGCCACCGGTAATAATGGGGAGCAACGTTAGGATTGATGAATAGGTTATCTATGAATGCTAGTTATTTTGTGTGAGGATAACGGCAGTCTCCTTCGGAGTGCAGCCGGCACTTGGGGGGTCTGCGGAGGCATGATTCTACAGGGGTCACTTGGGCATCGCGGCAGGGGAGACGGAGGATCATTCCATTGCGTTGTGTACGCATCATCTTGACCTTGACCTTCAGTTCTTGCAAGGAGGAGACAATCAGACATGGTGATACGCCCTTTTATCCTCCTGTTTACTTTGTCCCCTGTGATGGACTACCTGCCTGGTGGTGCGGGTCAGTCTACTGATCGATAGTTCTCCCTTTGTAAGATCAAGTCCTGATACAGCTCATTCACAACACCATCACACTACACACTAACCAGAAATGAGCTGTAAGTGATCAAGGAGTAGGTCCTAGCCATCAAACTATCATGTATTACATGTTGGAAATCAATCCCTCAGCCAAAGGGACGTGGGTGCGGTATGAGAGACACCCAATCAGGGATTGATTGCTGGCCGAGGACGAAGTGAGAGAGAGAATCCTCGTGGGAATCAGGATTGGACAGTTGAACTGAGGGAGTACGGGCTAGGATCAAAGAGAGTCGAGTCTGCTTGATCTGATCTTTGGAGAAAGAATGTCAAAGACCCGGAGGATCGAGGACTAGATGGGTAGATGAATCTCGGCTGATATTCAGAATCAACTTGGAACTTGTCACTATCTCAAGTCAGCGTCCCCATTTTCCCTCTTCTCTATTATACTGCCTGCTCTCCCTCTTCTCTCTCACACTCCGCTCTCCTACCCGCATCTAAACAAGGGTACATGCCATCTCGCATTGCAGCCTCGTCCCACAAATCTGTCTGCACGAAAATACCAACGCTGCACCACATCTCACCTCTCCAGCGATCAATCTCCTACCGACTAACGCAGTCCTCGGTACTTTCAAGTCATGGATCCTGTGTTTATCCTACACGTTGTCGTGTTCTCGCCTTGGACCGCAGATACGGCGACTATTCAGATCAGACCAGTCAACCAACCACCAAATCGACAAGCACGCAAACAACACATCCTCTGATGTATTTGAGGGGCGGGAATTATCGCTGCAGTACTGCAGACTGCATTGCAGAGGATTGCAGTGGGTGTTGGCGGGTGTGGGTGGGTGGTCATGTCGAGGTGCAGTGCTTTCGGGCGCTTCCGGGCATCATTCTGGGCGCTTGGGGGCACCACCACGCCCAAAAGTCATCGGTTCCATCATCGGGCCAATCAAATGGTGGGATTTGCGGAGTTTGACGTGACTGCCAAGAAGAGACGCGCGCTAACGAAACCACTTCACGTTTTCACGTGTCCTCGGAAAACTTGCCGCCAAGTCTCAGCACTTTCGCGTTTCTCACGTGCAGCTCATCAAATGGCCAAGACTCGCTAAACCAAAGCCAGTCTAGCCGCGCTGCGGCAGCCGCGTGTCCCCGAAATATCAAACTGCGCAAAAAACAAACGTCCTCCGCACCTTCCATCTCACCACACTCCCCCCTGCCTGCGCTCGACCCTCGAATGCCTCAACGACGCTGTTGAGCTCCTCCGCAGTTGCTCCCCCACCGGTTCCTCCCCTTCCGCGAGCCCCAGCCGGTCAATCTGGCGTACTTCGTCCCCCCGAACCAGGACCCGCGGCCCAGGAGGCGTTCGGGTGCCGGCGCATTTTACGACGGCTTTGGCAGGACTCAGGTGGTCGACGACCATTCAAACACAATGGCATACCCCGCGCTGGCGACGGGCACGGGTCGGAACATAGATATGGCCAAAACAGAGTCGGATCTTGCTGTTAATATCCGCAAGGCCACCAGCATCGAAGAGACTGCGCCTAAGAGAAAGCATGTTCGCTCCTGCATAGTGTACACTTGGGATCATCGCTCTTCCCAGTCCTTCTGGGCTGGATTGAAAGTCCTGTATGTCTTCTCTCTCCTCTGTCTTCCCCCCGCCCGTCTCTCTCTCTCTTCCCAATTGCTCTCTGTCCCGCCGGCGCTCGGGCCCCCACCTCCATCATGGCAGTCTTTTCCATGCCTGTGGACGTTATGAAACGCCTCTTCGATGCCTGTATCTTCGCTTCCAACGTTATGGCTCTGTACTTTTCTCTCTCATCCCTCCCCCCTCCCCCGCTCAGGTGCTAACGAGAGAACAGGCCGATCATGGCAGACGAAGTCCAGACCTTCAAAGCCTGCATCACCATCCACAAGGTCCTTCAAGAGGGCCACCCTGTCACGATCAAAGAGGCGCAGCAACACATCAATTGGATCGAGAGTATCGCTCGAGGCGGTACAGGAGACGGAATGCGAGCATACCAACCCCTCATCCGCGAATACGTCCACTACATCCTGGCCAAATTGGCCTTCCACCGCCTCCATCCCGACTTCAACGGGCTGTTCGAGTATGAAGATTACATCAGTCTCCGGTCAATCATGGACCCCAATGAAGGTTACGAGACCATCACCGATCTCATGAACTTACAAGATCGGCTCGATACAATGACAAAGGTCATCTTCTCTCACTTTCTGCCGGGAAGTAACAACGAGTGCAAAATTGCAGCCGTGGTGGCCAGTGTCCAGGAAACCTACGGTATCTACAAGTTCTGCACCAGCATGATCCGTGCTATGTACTCGTCTACTGGTGACGAGGAGGCGTTGGAACCACTCCGTGCCCGCTTCAACGCTCAACACTATCGCCTCGTCAAGTTCTACTACGAGTGTTCCAACCTGCGGTACCTGACTTCCTTGATCACGGTCCCCAAACTGCCGCAGGACCCCCCCAATCTCTTTATCGCCGACGAAGACAAACCGGCTCTCCCGAAACGCCCTGCAAAAGAAATCGAGAAACCTCCGACCCCCGTGGCCAAGAATGACGGCAGCCCGGACAACGGACAAAAGGACATTGAGGACTTCTGGACCCGCGAGGCCCAGCGTCAACAAGAAGAGTATGAGTCGGAACAACGCCGCCTGCAGCAGCAGCGGGAAGAGCAGCAGCGTCAGCAGTTGCTGGCCCAGCAAGAGGCGCAGCGGCAATTCGAGGAACAGCAACGCGTGCAGGCCGAGCAGCAACGTCTGGCTCAAGAACAACTACTCCGTGATCAGTATGCCGCACAGACTCAAGGTCGCCTGGCCGAGTTGGAGCGGGAGAACCTCAATGCCCGGGCCCAGTATGAGCAAGATCAGTTGATGCTGCAGCAATATGATCAACGCATGAAGGCCTTGGAGGAACAACTTCAGCAGCTCAACGCCAACTACCAGATGCAATCCCAGTCCAAGGATGACCAGATGGCCGCATTGCAGGAACAGATCAACAAGTGGCGATCCAAGTACGAGGCCCTGGCCAAACTGTATGCGGTGCTCCGGGCCGAGCACATCGACCTGCTCAAAACCAACCAGTCCTTGAAGCTCAAAGCCGCATCGGCCCAGGAAGCCATTGAACGCCGAGAACGCCTCGAACGCGAGGTCAAGACCAAGAACCTGGAGCTGGCCGACATGATCCGTGAACGCGACCGTGCCCTGCACGAAAAGGACCGCGCCCAGGGCTCCAACCGCGAAGAGGTCGAGAAGCTCAAACGCGAACTGCGACTGGCCCTCGAGCGAGCAGAGGATGCCGAGAAAACCAAAGCCTCCGAGCTGTCCGCGCTGCTGTCCAAGTACAATCGCGAAGTGGCCGACCTGGAGGCCGCCGTTCGCAACAAGTCCCGCCAGATCGAAGAAGTCCGTCTCTCGCATGGCGATAGGAACGCCGACCATGAGGCCGCCCTCAAAGAAAAAGATGAAGAGATTGAAATCTACAAAGCCGGCATGGAGTCCGCCTTGGAAGAGCTCGAAGTCCTCAAACTGGGCCACGGCGAGTCGGACGGTGCCCTGGACAGCGCCATTGACCAAGTCCTCACGACCACGGTGGACAAGATCAACGATATTATCGATTCGGTCCTCCAGAGCGGTGTCCAGCGAGTCGACGACGCCATGTACGAACTCGACTCCCCCATGCAGGCCGGCAACCAAAACGCCACGGCGCCATACGTCCTCTCCCAGATTGAAAAGGCCGCAGCCAGTGCCACCGAGTTCTCGACCGCGTTTAATAACTTTATCGCGGAGGGACCCAACAGCCCCCATGCGGACATCATCAAGACCGTGTCTATCTTCGCCGCCTCGATTGCCGACGTGCTGTCCAACACCAAGGGTTTGACACGGTTTGCCACCGAGGACAAGAAGGCCGACCAACTGGTGGACGCCGCACGTCAATCCGCCCTCGCCACGGTCAAGCTCTTCCGCAATCTCCAATCTTTCCGCCTCGCAGGCATGGAGCCGATGCAAAAGACCGACGTGGTTGTCAATAGCAATCACGACGTCCTCGTGCAACTGCAGAAGCTGTCCAAGTTGGCCGAGACCTTTGCTCCTAAGGGCAGCAAGCTCTCGACCACGGGTGACTTGGGCGACCTGGTGGACTCGGAGTTGACCAAGGCCGCAGACGCCATTGATGCCGCGGCCGAGCGTCTGGCCAAACTGAAGAACAAGCCTCGCGACGGCTATTCCACGTACGAGCTGAAGCTCAACGACTCGATCCTCGCAGCTGCGCTCGCGGTGACCGGCGCCATTGCCAAACTCATCAAAGCCGCCACGGATTCACAGAACGAGATTGTGCGTGAGGGCAGAGGCTCCTCGTCCCGGACTGCCTTTTATAAGAAGAACAACCGCTGGACTGAGGGTCTCGTCTCCGCCGCCAAAGCCGTGGCCACATCCACCAACACTCTGATTGAGACTGCCGACGGCGTCATCTCTGGCCGCAACTCCCCCGAGCAGTTGATCGTGGCATCGAATGATGTGGCTGCGTCCACGGCTCAACTGGTGGCGGCGTCTCGTGTCAAGGCCAGCTTCATGTCCGAGACCCAGGACCGCTTGGAGCAGGCCAGCAAGGCCGTGGGAGCTGCCTGTCGTGCATTGGTCCGCCAAGTTCAGGACATCATCAAGCAAAAGGCCAAGGATGAAGGCGAATCCACCGACTATGCCAGCCTCAGTGGACATGAATTCAAGGTGCGGGAGATGGAACAACAGGTACGTTACCCATCCCTTCTTCTCCGCTTCTCTCTCCCTGTCATGTATTAACTGCGGCTTCGCTCCACAGGTCGAAATCCTTCAACTTCGCAATGCCCTCGACGCGGCGCAGGCCAGACTGGCAGAAATGCGGAAGCTCTCCTACCGGGACGAGTGATGCCTGCACCCTCAACGCACACACAGCCTGCGCAGCCCGCACAGCTTACCCCTCCCTCCCTTCGGTCATTCCTTTGTCCTTCCTATTATATCTTCCTCCAGCGGCAGCAGAAAGAGTATGAGATTACAATGTATGGATTTGAATATGCAAGGAATTATTACAAGAGCGAGTTAGACTCGCCATGACGGAGACAATTGTTGTGACATTGGTGAAATTGAAGCAGGATTATTTATTTTCTTAGGCACGGCATCGCTGGTTCAAGTCCACACTCGTTCAATCAAGAAGTACAAGTACAAGTACAAGCAAAAGGGGAAAAAGCGGAGTCTGTATGGATAAGACGGAGTATGAGTACTTGGGTTATACCAGATTGTCAGAATCAACCCATTGATGAATATTTCACGATTCTCTCTCTGTCCTTGAACCCTCAAAACTCTCATATTAGCGGGATTTCTCTCCCCCAAGCTCAATGTCACCACGACTCCCAGCCCTTCACCATCCCTTTCAACCTTCAACGCCAGAAATCGAATCACCAAGGCCGTCACCACCCTGGGACCGTTTACCTGGATACCTACTTCCCTCCCTGTGTCTCTTTCACCGCACGGACCTGGCTGGCCTGTACCCCTCAGTGGCGACTTGGGCCCTGATTCCCTGGCCCCTCTGTGACGTTTGGGACATTTCCTCCTTGCACCAAACGGACCTTTGACGCATAATCAAGTCATCATGGACCATTTCCTACGACTTCCGTGTCCCTTGGACTCGTGGACTCTTCAAAACTTCCATTCCAGGCAGGATTCTCTACTTTTCCCTTCAGATTGTCCACCTCTTCACGCCACCATCCCTGTCTACCGGCGATATTGATGGTTCTGCCTCAATATCACCAGGATCCCCTTCCCGCTCCTCGAATCAACCATGAACCCTCGGAATGGGTGTCCAGCCGTCAAAATCGGCGTTCAATGCTCAATATCAGTGGTCTATATCAATACGGCTTATATTCAGCCGCTACCTCTACTATCCTGCCTCTCTTCCGGCCAGAATCAAGAATACTACGACTCTCTTGCATTGAACCCTCGGGCATCACCTGGATTCCCTTGACCTATTCAACACTCGATATGACCAGGACTCTCTGTCCTTCCCCCCAAGTCAATGCCGTCAGCAATGCTATTACATACTCTCCGAGGCTACAGCAGCGGGGTCTTCCCTTTGTTCTGCGGCACGAGCTCGACGTTCCTCCAATCCTCGACATCTCCTGGACTCCCCTGACCTATTTGACCTTCGACATGACCAGGATCTTCTCTCTGGCCTTTGAAAGAGACAGAGACTCGGAATGATGATTGACCACCGTCACAGAGGGATTCTTCTACGTATATAGCTGTCGTTATCACCCCTTCAATACTAGAATCAAGTATTGACCGTCTCTACTGTGGGATTCTCTACTCCCACTATCTTTTTGACCTCAGAAAGAATCAACATGTGTTAACGCCATAATATACCCTTCCTCCTTGAACCGTTAACCTTTAACGTGATCTGGACTCTATCCCTTCAAGCCTTGGACTCTTGACCTCTTCAACACTCGATATCACCAAGAGTCTCTCCCTCTGCCTCTGCTTGGCCGAGAATGAACCCGAACGACCCGATTCCTTACTCCTTGATCGTATCCTGGACTCCTGTGAACCCTTGAACACTCAATATGGCCAGGATTCCCTTTCCCTCAATCCATTGACCCTCCAAATGCTTTAACACTCTATTGATATCACTGGTATTCCTCCCCAGCTCATAAAGTCACGAAATCACGGCAAAAATTGACCACCGTGGGACTCTTCTGCCTCTACTATGCAATTACCGCCCCTCGACACCAAAATCAATACAAACATCACCACGGCTCTCTCGCCCTCTCCAATCAGAGGTTTCACCATCATCTCACTTGATCCTCTGCCTCCGTACTGTCCTCCGTGTCTCTGCACCCTCCAGTCTCACAAAGTCACAATGAATGAAGACTTGACCACCCCATGGTGGACTCTCTACCTCTACCTCGCCCTCGGCCTCTCCAACACAGAATCAACATGAACAATACCCCAATTCGCTCCCTGAGGGCCCTTGGACACTTCAAATCCTCAACAGGGCCATCCTTGGGACGCTCTATCACTCCTTGGGTCCCTTTGATAGAGACAGAGCCAGCCTCCCAACGTCACCCGGAATCTCTTCCCCAGGCCCCTTTGACTCTTCAAATGGTCAATACAGCTATGGCTACGCATCCCCAACCATCTCTTGGACATGTCTGTCCCTATTTCTGTCCCTTTGGCCTCGCCCAAACTCGATATCCCCCTGAATCTCTTCCAAAGGGGCCTCCGAACACCTTCAGATCATCAACAAGGCCTATATAGCCACGATTCTCTCGCACCTGGCACTTCCAACACCACCAGGACCCTCTATATCCGGTTACCTTCACCATTCGACACAAAGTCACAAAGGCAACGCTCAATATCACCAAGACTGCCTGTCCGTCCGTCTCATTGACCCAGAGTCAAGACTTGGCTCAATACCTCGCGGATTCTCGGCCTTTGAGAGCCGCTTGCCTCTCTCGGTATCGATCAGGACAAGGACTCAACCTACAGACTGTACCGACGCGCTCAGAACGCCGTCGTGGCTCGTTTGGCGTCGAAGTCTTTGGCTCTTGGCCGTTTGGCACTACCAAGACTGATGCCAAGACGAAAAAGTGCAAACAGTGCAAACATTCGACACTTCGAAAATGACCAAGTCCACGGCCGAGACACCACCGACGCCAAGATCAACGCCACGAAAATGACTGAGCCACGGCCAAACACCAGCCATGCCAAGATCAACGCCACGAAAATGACTGAGCCACGGCCAAGGCACCAGCCATGCCAAGTTTTGGAAAAGTGCAAACACAGCAAACATTCAACACTGCGAAAATGACCAAAGTCCCAGCCAAGGCACCACCAGCGCCGAGACTTGAAAAAGTGCAAACACAGCAAACATCCAGACCACGAAAATCACTAAGTCCCACAAAACCACCACCACCCACACCACCAACGCCGCCAAACACCGCCAACACACCGCAGACATGGCCTCTGGCCCCAAAACAGCGTCCATACCACGTCACCGACACCGCACGGGGCAAAATGGACAAGGAAAATACATGCATCACCGCACGGAAAATCGGATCAGTGCAATGCAAAGACCACATTGCCTCCGCCGCAAAACAAAAAACTTCGCGGCAAACCAAGTCGCCTTGGGCGACGGCGAGGTCAGACCACACGCAAAACGGCTCGGACAAGGGCAGAAACGCAAATGACAGCAATGGAAAGGCAAGGGAGAGAGAGACAGTGACAAGACAAGATCAAATATATATATTTTCACCCCCAATAATTCCCGTCCTTGGTCCCTGTTACCCGGCAGTAACGAGGCCCAAGGAGGGAAGAACGGGGGGGGGAGAGGGTGGGTGGGCTATAAGGTCGCTGTTAATCTCGCTCTGAGTCAATTCCGAACTGTGTCTGGTGTCAAACCGTGATGTTTCCTGTCCGTCCCGATATCTCAGACCCCCCCGAGACCCCGACCCTGGGTCTTGTGTTTATCATGATAATGATCTTGGTCTGTTTCCCTGGATTTCCCCAAGGCGGAGGCGACGAGGAGGACCCTAGGTCTTGTGTTAATCATAATAATGATCTTGATCCTGGATTCTCCTCTCCCCAAAGGCGACGACGACACACAGGGACAATCGTAGAAATTGAGCCTCAACAGGCTCATATTCCTACTGCTTGCTCCCTGGATCCCCCCCAACGGCAAAGGCAACGACACACAGGCACAGTCGTAGAAATTGAGCCTCGTCCAGCTCAATTCTCTCCCTCTGTCCTTGTGTATAGTTCTTCGTCATGTCCTTGTTGTTTTCGACATTGACACATCGACAGCAATAATTGGGCTTCGTGTCCAGCTCTGTCCATGTCCATGTCCGTGTCCGAGTCCTTGTCGACGACGATATATTCTTCCTCTCATCATCTGCTTCAGCAACCAGGACCGTCGCTCTCTTCATCATTTCCATCGAGCGGGTTTGACTGTTCTCGACGGTGTGCCCCTTCCACCTCGTCCCTTGTCCATGTCCACGATATATTCTTCCTCATCGTCTCCGACAATCGGAACTCTCATCATCTGTTCCCTCGTCCGACCGACCCGACCCGACCGTCGTCGGTATAATATTCCTCATCCGCCCGGACCGACCCTCGTCGGTATAATATTCCTCATTGTCTTGAGCAATCGGAACTCTCATCATCTGCCTCAGCATCCGTCCGACCCGACCATCGTCGGTATAATATTCCTCATTGCCTCCAGCAATCGGAACTCTCCTCATCTGCTTCCTCATCCGTCTAAGCCGACCCTAGTCGGTATAATATTCCTCATCTCTCTCCGACCCGACCCTCGTCGGTATAATATTCCTCATCGTCGCACCCGACGATGAGAACTCTCACACGGAAAAGGTATTGCCACGCCCCTCGTAAGGGGGCCCTAGCAGAACTCGACGCCGCAGTCACAGTCCTGGTGGCAAGTCTTTCTCCACTCTCTATATCCTTGGTGTCTCTTTTCTTTCATGACACCTCCGACAAGTCCATCTGGGTCGTTTCTTCTTTTTTTCGGAAACGCCATGCCACATCTATATGTTTTTTTTTTTCCCGGACCAAGTGAGACAGCATTGCTGAATCCTGTTCCGGGGACTTTTCTTCGTCTTCTTCCGTTTCTCTTTTGTTTCCTCTGTGTTGTCTTCGCGACAGGCAAACAGGGCAATAAGGCAATCCTGGAACTGGACCAACTCAACCGTGAAGTGTCTTGGCGGTTCAGCACTGAGACGGCGAGACCGATAGCGAGACCGAACAGGACCAGCGGGGGACAGTGCTCTCCCTCTGGTGTCGTGGAAGGTATACTTGTGATCCTTCCACTGTATTGCCGGGGACAGTGCTCTCCCTCTGGTGTCGTGGAAGGTATACTTGTGATCCTTTCACTGTATTGCGGCGGAAGGTATACTTGTGTTCCTTTCACTGTCTTGTCGACGGCGAGTTCGTCCTCGATAGATTGCCCGTGGTCTTTGGTGTCTCCAGTGTTGTCGACCGCAATGAGCTCTTCTTGGGGAGAGGCTGCTCTTGTTGTTTCGACACCGCCGCTAGGACACAGGGTATGGGCCCCCGTTATCTTTCCCGCTTGTGGCGGGTAGCATCTGCATATTCGGCGGAGCCATCCTCACCACAGCACAGGCAACCAGGACAAAAGATATTCTGTTGAATCTTCTTTTTGTTTGCCACGGGAACGTTGTATAAGTTCTCCGAGCAAAAACCACTTGTTGGGGCCGTGTCGAGCCCACTGTCGAGTCCTCGTCGGTGCTTGAGTCCTTGGTCTCAGGGTCCCTTTCCAAGGTCGAGATAGATTGTCCACACGTGTCGACGACGAGTTCTTCTTTGAGGGGCGTTGTGGTGGTCTGCCCGAATGTATCATCCACTTCTTCCTCTTCTCCGGGGCCAAGGGTGCATGCGACCATCGCACCTCGACCGATATCTCCCCAGCATGCTTCTATCACGCTCGTTTTCTTTTACCAATTCCAGCTGTGTCGAGTCCGACCAAAAAAAAAACCTCTCTTTTTCCCACGAGATACAGCGTGTCATCGACGACAAGGACAGACCCCCCAGGACAGCCTTCAAAAAGAAAACCGCTCTTTTTCCGACGAGATTCAGCGTGTCACCGACGAGAAGGATCTGGACTCTTTGTGAAGACTGTCCTAAAGAGTCTGTCCTTCTCGTCGGTGACACGCTGTATCTCGTGGGAAAAAGAGAGGTTTTCTTCTTGAAAACTGTCCTAAAGAGCCAGCCCCCGCCGCCGGCGACATGCTGTATCTCGTGGGAAAAAGAGAGGTTTTGTTTTTGAAATATTTTTTTTTTTTTTTTTTTTTTGGTCCTTCTCGGCACCATCAGGAAGGCTTCAAGGGATTCCGGCAGGCACCTTCAGGAAGGCTTCAGGGGATTCCCCCGGGGACCTTCAGGAAGGCTTCAGGGGACTCCCGCAGGGACCTTGAGCCTGGTAGTAGTTCGAACCTTTGTAAGTCGACCAGATGTTGTTCGACACAGCCGGAGTGCCTTGTCTTGGGCATACTTGTCTTTTTGTATAGGGGCGTTCGTCGTTCCAACGTCAATAGGCTCTCTTAGGAGTCCACGCTCTTTTCTTTTCTCTTGGATCCGTCGATCTCGGCAACCCACACGGGCACGGTGTCCGACAGCTGCGTTGCACAAGCCCTTGGGTTGCACAAACCTCGGGCGTCTTGTCGGATTGTTGCGCAGCCCCAATGGGTTGCACAAACCTCGGGTGTCTTGTCGGATTGTTGCGCAGCCCCAATGGGTTGCACAAACCTCGGGCCCGTGGCCCCGGATTGTGCTTCTTGTCGTGCTGGGTTGCACAAACCTCGGTCCTGTAGTTCGATAGCTTTGTGTCCCGCAATGGGTTGCACAAACTTCGGGCCAGCTTAGGTCGTCCTTGTGCATTGTCTGTGCGGATCCCTGTGTCGACGATGTTGTCAAGGCTTTTCGTAAAGTCTCTTTCTCCTTCGTCACGATGGTCACCACCTCTTGACTCTTCTGGTCGGTCTGTCATCCCTGTGTCTTGTCGGCGCGATTCGATTGCCATCAGATACATGCAATGCGAATCTCTCTCTGTCGGATGGATGTTGTCCGATAAGTCTTTCTGTCGAGTAGGCAAAGGCTTTTGTTGTCCGATGTGTCTGTGTCGGATGTCTTTTTTTTTTCTTTTGTGTTTTCTTTTGGAATACCGCCACCCCATCCATCTCGTTATCGCCCTCGATCAAGAGGTCGATATCTCCGTTGATTACCACGGATGCGAGCATGTGTTGGATACTCCATCCGCAGCTTCTCTATCATCTTCCCTTCCTCAGTCTCTCGGGCCCCCTGGCAAGATTATGCGTGAGCCTGGAGCCCTTGCTCCAAGGCTTCCGCACCCAACCGGGGTCCCTCTCCGAGGTCGAAACGTGTAAACTTGGCTTCGTCCAGCCTGCGTTGTCCGCGCCAGCCTCGTCCGCCCGGGCTGGCCAGCCTCTTCACAAGACCGGCCCCCCTTCGCATAGCCCCCTCATCCCCTCACCTGGCCTCCACGTACCTAAACCGACTCCTTTCAAGCACACCAGGTCCCGTCCCATTCACCCCCCATACCCCTCCGCCCACCCCCCCCGACCACATCCCCGTCACCGACCACTCCCTCTAACCACCACACACCCCTATCCCCCCCCTCCTCCCTCCC